>NW_009218615.1:152231-243336 GCF_000690835.1 Fulmarus glacialis
ATGGAAGGAAGAATCAGTACAAAATCTCCTGTACTCTGTTGAAACTACAAGCTTGCCTGAAAACCCCTGATTCATCCAAAAATGGCTAATCTGCCTTAAGTATTGTGCAGTGCCTGATTTGAAAAGCACCTCTCTGTATGATTTTAAAAAGCTTAAAACTGTTTCATGTTCCACTTCGTTTGTTCAGTTACGTCCTGAAGAAGAAGCAGCAAGTTCTCTTTGCTGGAGAGTGCAGAAAATAAACTGCTGACCAGTCTCCCAGCAGCCCCTCCAGCTCCGTGGATTTAACTTTCTCAGTGCAACAGTGTGCAATGATAACAGCAGCTCTAACCAAAAATCTCAGTCATTACTCTGCAACAGGCCATATGAGTCTTGCTGCCTGCTCTATTGTTTCTCACGAGGTTTTCATATTTTTTCCAAAATACCTTTTTTCCCTGTCCCTGGAGAGAAGAAGAAAGTGTGCAAACACAATCGCCTACAGATCTGGAAGCTTGAATACTTTGGCCCAGGTGTATTGTACGTCTTTGCCTTTTTTAAGCCCACCACACAGCAGCAAAGAACTGATGAGTCGTCTGAATCCTTGCCCATGTTCTTGACCGCTGAAGGAATGACAAAAATTATCATTTTGACTCCTTGATCTCTAAAATGCTCCCCCACCGTGTTATTGATGTGTGTGCCTGGGTCCAGCCTGTGCACGTCCATGCATACCTAATGAGAGGGACTCGGTGCAGATCCTGACCACCAGACGACCTGCAGAGCCCTTCGCCTCTGGCTGACAATGTTTTGGACGTGAGTTTGGGTCTGAATTTATGACACAGACTAATGCCTGGGTATCAGGTCCAGTGAAAACAGTGCTGGATAAGGATATGATCTAGCTCTGGTGTTCCTTGTTTGGATTAATATTTATGGGACCTGTATCCCATGATTTGGGGTATGGGAAAGGAATCATGTTTTCCAGAAGCACAGCAGAGCCACATAAATGTCAGAGGGATGAAGATAAGGCCTCAGCAGTGTTCCCAGCACTGGGAATTAGGTTTGTGTAGCTGGAGCACAGCTCAGAGCACCCACTGCGAGGTTCAGCCTGGGGAAAGAGCCCTCCTCTGCAGCTCCAGCCACGCTAGCAGGAGCCGTGCCAAGGCGAGGGGCTGTTAACTCCAACAGGACTACCTTCGTACGGGATCCCACTGAGAAATCTGTCTCTAAAATTATCTTGACCCTCTGCCATACACACACACACACACTTTTTAAAGGGAAATAAAATGAATCTTCTCTCTATCCACCCTCTTGTGAAATATAAACAAATCCTGATGGATTTTCAGCTTACGCTAGTAACTGACAGCTTGCTAGCTGCTGGCACGATTACTTACAGTCTGGCAAGCACCAGACGACTGCGATGCCTACAATGTGCAATCCCTGAAACGTGGTATTTTTCAATGCTTGCTGAAGACCAGATCTTCAGATCTGCTCAGTTCTCATCTAAGCAGCAAAACAACTGGCCAGGGTTGAGAGCCAGCAAACCGGAGACTGATCTCTGCAGAAAATCTGACCCCAATTGGCATAATAAGAGGTGCAGATTTCTTCTGAAAAGTTACCCTAAGTTGTGGGTGCTGAGCACTTGGAAAGTGAATTTGCGCTGGAGTGACCTGGGTTTTTTCTATATCAACGGTTAAGCAGACCCTGCCTACGTCCCATTTCAGGGGAGCTGGATGCCTCGATGGGATTCTTGCTGAGTGAGAGTCTAAATCACAAATAGATTGAGGACTGACTAGGCACAGCAAATAAAATTCCTTATTTGCACACATAAAAACTGCATACAAAATGTAGGGCATCACCATTGCATACCCCTACTCTCATCCAGCTAGCAAGCTGGAGCTCACTTCCATGCCAGACAGCAAATCAGGAACTTGCTCAATTCTAAAGCAGGTCCTGCCTAGTCCGGGAAAAAGCCTGTGTGGGTGTAAAGGCACTCATTTGCACCAGCCATGTGGGGAACAGCCCTACTTCAGAGAACTTTTTGCAAAACAAAAGTGATTTGAGCATTCAGGTGCCCACCTCTGGCAAAGATGAGGCTGCACCAAACCTTCGCTCAGCTAGCAAACACCTCTGTGGGACCACGCAACATGAATTCACCAGTGACACAGGAAAACATGAGAGAGCGGGACTCCTTCACCTGACTAGCCTTGCGATTGCCAGACCAAACACATGCTGAAGACCAGGGTTTGGCTGCCTGCGGCCACGTATGTCAGATCTGTCACTGGAAGACGGCAGCCAGGCAGGCAAGAGGGCCACTGCCTGAGGACATGCAACGAGCTCTTGCCCTTACAAAGCCGAGGTGATGTGCTCTTCTATCAACTGGGCACTAACGTGATGACCGGGCAGTTTTCCAGCTAGCTGTCACCACCACCTCTGGGAATAGTTTGCTTCATTGTATAGGAAAAGAAAAACCCACAAAACCCACTCTTGGGAAAAAAAAACCCCAGCCCACAATATTTATGTCGTGAAGCAGCGCAGACCTTCTGCCCCTACCTGGCCTACAAAAGGCAGCTGAGTTTATAACAAAGTGAAGCTATTAAAGAAAACCAATAGCAGCTGAAGCAAGAGAAAAGGAGGGGATGGGGTCTGGGGGAAGGGAAAATACACTTTCCTCTGTCTCCTGAAAGAAGGTGGGAAAGGGAGCTTGTCCTTAGTATGTGTGTAGCTTGCATTGAAGATGGGAATGAAATTCAAGATCAAGGACAGCAACTGGCTTTTCTGCTCAAGATGACTGACCCAGAGGTGTCTGTGCTTAAGGTCTCTCTGTTATAGAGGAAAACCTTCTGGAGACTGAGCTGGGCAGAGTCTGCGGGTACCAGAGCCTTCACTGGAGATGCTGCTTTGGCAGGTGGTCCATGAGCTGCTCGGAAACCTCTGTTAAAGAAAACAGCTCTCAGAGGACACTATCAATGCAGCACTTCTATAAGCATCACCTGCAAAGTCGCAACTGCCCTATGCCTGTGCCATCTCACTCATGAGCAAAGGGATTTATTTTCTCCGTATTCTCTATTTTGGGGTGCTTATTTGCTGGCACATGGTGTCTTTTAGCAACAGGAAAACATGTAGGTTGCAAAACTTTTTAAAACGGGTTGTGAGTCATCTGAATCCTTTCCATGTGCCCACATCATCTCCATGCACCAAATGTCTTTCGAGCGACATGATAGAAGTACACAAGAGGTGCCCTGTTGTGCCAGCCTAGCCGTCTCTCCTTTCCAACATCCTGCATTTCACCGGGGCTTTGGAGAAAGGAACAAGAAACACTGCACTGGATAATTTAGGAATAGTTAACGAATAGAAGAATTTTCTTTCCTATGCTGCTGGTTGGTGCTTGGCGTGCATCCCGAGGCATGGGTGCTTTGGCTCCGCTATGGCAGAGAAGCCAGCCCGCCACTGTCTTATTGTTATCAAGGGGCAGGGCAGGCGCTGGCCCAAGGTGTCAGCAAGAATTTGGGTATGAGCACAAGCCATTTAAGGCTGGCTGGGAGAACGTCGCTCTTTGGTAAGGACTCAGAGCCATGGTTGCACGCCAAGCCCTGATGATGCAATTCTCTCCTAGCCCTCAGTCCTTTTGTAATCATAAGTGATTTCTGTATTGGAAACTTTCAAAACAGTTGCCTGGTTCAGACGACGTTACAAAACTTGAATGACTATCGAAATCACGGGATCCTAGAAATTGAGGGAAGAACGAAACACTGTGAAATCTCCCTGACAAATACAACCTGTTCCAGAGAGGGAGATGTCACAAGCCTGTTTCTTCTAATTTTAAGCGTATTTAAACTTTTCCTAATATCTACCCTAAACGCCTGGGGAGAAATGACTCTATGCCATTACAGTTCTCTGGTGTTCCAGCTAAAATTGTTTTTCTCTTACTAACCAGGGCAAACAGAAGCAGGTTTGTGCTCATGCAGGGGGCAGGCAGGTGTGATTCCCTTCGGTGCCCACCTGCAAGGATTACATTGCCCTCCGTTCCCATCCTCCAACACAGACATGTCCATGGGCTGTGTCATCCTTTCCAGCTTTGCAAACAGCAGTTGTTTTCTGTTCTTTCCTTTCTATGTTTTCTGAAATTGGGCATTGCTATTTCTAAGCAACGTGGCTTACATAAGCAAGGTACATGAACCTGGTTAGTGGCCTTTTTAATATTCTTTCCTCTTTACAGAGGAGGATAATTAGCAAAGCTTTTAAGTCAGGAGCGCATGATTTTTCTTGATCCCTGCATCAGAACTGGGTTTCTGGTAGAGCAGGGACAGGAATCTTTAATGGATTGCCATGGCAGCTTGAACACCTGACTGACTGTGTTTCATTTCTGGCTCTAATCTGACCTATTAATTTTGGCCTGAATTTAAGAAAAAAGAAAAAAAAAAATACCAAAAAACAAACTAAGAAAAACCCTAAAAAGGCCTAATCCTCATTTAGTGCTAGGGAAAAAAGTGATTTCAGCTCAAACTGGTGGCAGTTTCAAGTGATTACCTGCATCCTTTCACAAGAGAGGCACCATTTTGAATGAGGATGCTACAATGTGAAGGCATTAAGCCTCTTTGTCAGCTTCCAGGCTTGACTACACTTTCCAATACCTCTGCCTACTTTTTTCCAAGAGGTCCCTTACCGTGTCCTCCCCTGGGGACTCCTACCTCGGAGATGGGATTCACAAAACATTCATGGAGCTGCCATATCCTATCTTTGCAGTTGAGCTCCTGGAAGGTAGAGACCATTCCTGATCCTGCTGAGGTTTTGTCCTTGCCCCTCCTCCTCCATCTGTGTCAACCTCATACTTCCAGCATGAATCATTTGAGAATAAGAACTTGTATTATAGGTCTCGAATTGTGCCTTTCACAATTGGATCCTGGTTTGTGGATAAAATTATGGTAATTCAAGTAATATGTTACAATAAGTCATGAGCCCTTATCAGTCTTCTAAAGGGGAAATGACAAAGTTGCGTGCATTTTATAGGATATATGTGACATCCCAGCACCACTTTGTCTAGCAAACTGTCAATTTGCAGCTATTGAGAGCACCCTTCTAGCCTGTAATTCATAACAGCTCAAGCTGCGTGTGCTGGAGAACTTCATCTTGTCATTCTGTGTTTGCATCTTGTAGCCTTAATCTCGCTCTCTCCAGTTACAAATGTCCTCATCAACAAAAGAAGTGCTGCACACACCCCCGCCTGCCTTCCAGGGCTACTGAGCCATGGCTGAGAAGCCACCCACTAGACGGTTCCCAGCTAAGAGCAACTTAACATGGCAGTGCCTGTGCCCTCTCTGTAGCTTCCACAACGGTGTAAGGTTGTACTAAACACGATGCATGAAACACGCTGGCTGGAAAGCTGCTGGCGAGTATTTTGGTAGGGCCTCTATGAGTTCATCTTAATTTGTGGTTTCTTAAATTCACCATGACCCTAAAAACTGGAGGGCAACTTGACGCCTCTGCACTACTGCAAAATTCCAACAAGTGCTGGGTATACCAGAGCCCAGGAGCTTTTGTGAGTAATGGCTGTCAAGCTCTGGCCATTGTTCTCAGCAGAGAAGTATTGTCCTTTGGTGGTTTTGAGTGTAGTGGTCAAAGCTGTTTTGGCATCACTTGCTGCTTGGGCTGCCAGGGCCAAGCACAGAAACATTGTTGACACAAGCCAGGCAAACAGTGCAAACGCATTCAGCCTGGGAGAAATCTCCTTCCCATATGGATCTTTGCAGAAGTAGAGATGCTTTTATTGTCTTGGCATTCAAAATACACCTGGGCTGATAGGGAAGGAAAAGAGGAATGAGTACCTCTGAGCTTAGCTCGGCGGGGTTTACAAAGAGCATTCTGTGACATGAATGTGTCCTCAGGACCAAACTTCCCACATGCAATCTAGCGGTCAATGCGCACCGTTTCCTGAGCCCAGCTTACCCAGGTAAGACTGGAGCCAGAGATCCTGCTTCTACCCCTACTGTCTCTCTATGACAGGAAACCGAGAGCAGCCAGATTAATATAAAGCTGCAGTAACTGTCAGGAATGTGGAGTACTGTTATTTAAACCTTAATTCAGTTACAATCCTCAGCACCTCCTCAGCTACCTGTCTTGCTCTTAACCAACATGTCTGTGCACGTCTTCACCCATAAGCATGAAGTGTGTCCATGTCAATGAGGCTTGAAGCCAAACAGCCCCTGATGATTTTTGGTGACTAGATTGGCCCCTAGAAGCCATAAGCCGGCTGATGCAATTAGATGTCAGCACCCATTGCCTTAATGTGTGGAGCTGTGTAGGAGCCATGCTTCACACCGTTAGAGCAAATTCACACCCAATTTGCATTCTGACCCCTTACAGCCATGTTATCTAAAAGTGTCTTTTTCTCATGATAAATGTGTAAGTAATTGCACACTGAGGAGGCTGGTTGTACGGGCAGCTTGGTGGAGCTTTGGGCTATGCTTATCAGATTTTTTTGTCTTTTTCATAGAAAAGACATAAAAAGTGAAACATGAGCTGATGTGACTGGTTTTATATACTGTGAAGCAGGGACCTTGAACAGTTTAATATTTTACCACCATCAATCAGTCCTTTCTCCCCAGCTGAGAATACATTTGGACTCAGCTCACTAAAATTGCTGTTTGTGTCAAAACTAAAAAAAAACAAAACCCCAACAAACAGAAAATATTTTGGCCTGTCTCCTGAGACCTGTTAGCTAGTAGCTGCATTTTATTCTTACATGCGTTCTCCATTGTTAACAGCACAAGCTCTTCTGTGTCTTTTGTACAAAAGACGTGATAAATATTTCTGTATGTGGTGGACCCTTAATCGTGGAAAAATATCATGTACATCACTGGATTTTAACTGAAGGCTTTAAAATATTCTTAAAGACAAGTAATATATGTTGATTGGCTTTACTTATTTTACGTGTGTCTGTATGGCCACAAACATTAATGGTCCAAAGCCTGAAAAAAAGGAAGAAAATCCCAGATGCAGATAAGAACTGTGTCTCTTCAAAATCTAGTTATATTCTCTAATGACATTTGTTACCTCACCCAAGAGAAATGCCTCATTTTTTCCCAAAAACACACTGGACTTCAAACAGGAAAAAGTTGCTTTATACAACGGGACTGGGTGGCAAAAAGAAACTGAATAATTTCCAAGTGTGACCAGTAACAAACAGAGTACACCATGTGGCATACATCAGCCACATGGGGGTTTGTTGTACTGTGAAGTTTTTATTGCTGCGGGTTTCATTTGTCTGCATGACACATGAAATGACAGAAAGACAGAAGCCCCATAGGCTGTGACCAGCAAGAGCCATTCGAACTTCATAGCCGCGCTCAGAGTTGCAGACCAAGAACAAAAACGAACGTGTGGGAAGAAGAGTGTTTCTCAACACAAAAAAACAACAACAAAAAAAGCAAAATTTGGAAAAGTTTCAGGCATCTTACAATGGAAAGAGTAACTTCTTAACTTTCCCATCGAGTTATTATTGCTTACTTCAGTAGTCAGTTATATGCATAGAAAGGCCATTCCTGCCCTCCAGAGATCGTTGCCAAAATAGATGTGATGAGATAAATGGGGTGGAAAAGCCTCATTTTACGGAGTTTTGAGACAGCGGGAGAGATTGAAACCTAGATCAGAGGACTTATTTGTGTGACTAAATATCCTTCTAGAAACAGGCTTTAAAGACTTGGCTGCTCTTGCACAAGAAATCTGTGGTAAGGCTGATCTCCCCCTGAGAGTCTCCATCCAGAAGAAGAAAGTGGAAGTCTCCCGGTATTCCCTACCTCTGCAGAGCATGTCCGTGTTGGACATCCTTCTGTCGCATCTTGCAACAGCTTCAAGTCATCACCTTCTTGAAACCTAGGAAATCTGCTCTCTAAGCAATCTTGGTTTGTATACATTTGTAATTTTTCCTAATTAGGGGATTGCTGAGGAGGGTGAATCCAAGAGGGAAATTCTGCTCCGTCTTGCTTATATCTCCTACCTCCTGTTGTCCACAGCCTAGTTCCTGCTCGTGTATTCTCAGATCATCTGAAGCAGCATTAATTAATTAATAACTTGTCTTTATGTCTAAGATCAATTAGAGAGTACAGACAAAGCTTTTCCTTTGTTACTCTCCCTAGCTCCTGAGAGAGCATCTCTTGCCCTTTTCAGAGAACATCTTTTTTTAATTAACTTTTTTATTGAGCTGTTCAGAAAAATCAGAATTACAGAGCTTCAAAGATACAATTAGCATAATATAACAGTAACATCATTAATGAGGACTGGCATGCATTCACCCAACAGGGCATGATTACATAGAGCACAATAGCAGCTTCTTTCTGCAATACCAAAAGTCCCAACCCAGGCGACCATTGCCTTTGTGTTGCACAAGCTGAGAATTGCCTTCAATTCCCGTCTCTGCTCCACACAGGGATGCTGTAGCTCTTGCAAATGTATGAACGACCTGCAAACAACATGACACACCATCAAAGGAAAGTAGTAGAGAACAAACTTCTAGCTGACCTTGACAGAGAAGTAAATGCCTTTAAAATGTAACCACTCCCTCTGGTTGTTTCAAAAGCTAATGAAGAACTGGACCAAAAAAACAACCTACAAACCACAGAATGAGTGCAGATTTCGTGTGATACTGGAGGGTTGCATCAGGCATAGCTGAAGTAACATGTATTCATAAAGAAAGAAAACTTCTGATAGAGGTCTAGAGATTGTCAGTCAAAGGGAATCATAAAAGATGCCATATGCTCACTTGCAGACCTGCCTTAATGAAGTGGATGGATTTGGCAATGGAGACCACCAAGTTTTGGGTGGACAAGCTCTGATATTATTGGCTGAAAATCCTCTCAATACGTGTATTCCAGCATTGTTTAAGTTTTTCTTGAGATAGCAAATGTTCTAAAACCAGAGAAGCATCGTATGTGTAATACCTAGACATGTGTTCTCCAAGTTTTTCAGGATTCCCTTGTGAGAGGTCCCCCTTCTGCTACAGACATTTTTGCCTGTAGTAATAGAGCTGGGGATTTTTACAGACAGGAGTACAGCACAAGCACATAGGCCCCTGTTCAGATCATGTGTTTAACTTGGAGTACTTAAATTTAACCAAGATTTAACCATGTGGGTTGAACATGGTTAGAAAGTATTCTAGCCCTAGCAGTGCTGTATAACTATGCACACAGGGATATTTGACAGCAAACTCTGCACAGATTTTAGTACAGACTTCATAGTCAGCAAACCTTTCCAAACTGACTTCTGCAACTCCCCCTGCTTAACTTTATCCCATTCTTTCAGTGTTTTCTTGGGGCATAAAGAATACTAGTTCTCCTGTGTGAACCCTCTGAATGCTTACCCCTGTGTCTTTAATTGAAATTTGTTTAATAAAGAAATACGTATTTGTTTCTTGACTTCTCCTTACGTACAGTACTTGGCCTCTGCCTCCCTCACGGAGATCCTGGTTGCTTCCCTCCAACCACCCTCCACCCCAACAGTGGTGTGTGATGATGGCAGCCTGACTGGTGCCGACAACTGAAGGTCGTATTTGTCCATCAGCTGCATCAGACAGAGGTGGAAAAATGGTGAAATCTGCAAAAGGACTTTGATATAACAGGCATTTTAGGTGCCCAGAGCCAAAACTCAGACCTTCAAAAGTCTGTTAGCTCCCATTTAACTGTTGGTTTGCCTAATGTTTTTCTGCCCATTTATTACTCTAAATCTGTCTCAACACAAAGGTATCTAAGGGCTGTGTGAGGTGTCGGGCTGCAAAGGTGTTGTGTTGGCAAAGCATTAATCCCAGTTTAGGGAAAATCCACCCTCTGAGGTCATCTCATGAGATCTGTTTTCCTGAACATTGGGAAAGGCAAACTGTGGTCAGGGTCCTTCCCCAGCCTGGATTAGTATTTTGTGAGATTGGCTTTTGCCACAAAATTTTGGTTGTTACCAATCTGTGTTTAAAATGAGACAGCTGGATTATTTGGAGCTCAGACATAAATTCCTGGCGGACCAGACTCAGGATTGCAGTCCTCAGCCCTAGCAGTGCCATGAACTGCTCCTGGGAGAAAATAGGTATCACATGGACAATTACAGAAAATAGTGTAAAAGTTTGCTTGATATCTCCCTGGTTTTCCTTACAGCAAATGTCAGACTGTTGTCCAACCTGTTGGAATTGTTGAGCTGTTAATTTTTTACGCCTTTCAAATGTTTTGGCTGCATGGCTTTCACTGGCTCATCTTTTGAGGTTCACTCAGTGTTGCACCCACAATATGTGACTTAGAGATTGTGCAAGGGCGTATTGTGAAAGCTGCTCTGAAGCAGGATACGTGCTAGCCGTTGCTAAAGTGAAAAAGTGCAGGGGTTGGAAATTGCAAACAGAGCTGTGTATACAAAATTCATTTTCTGGCTACTCCCTTGAACTGAGAACAGCTAATCTTAACAAAACAAAAGCAGACAGGCAAGAGACACGGTCCAGAAAGGCACAGTCAACCTGACTTATCAAACAACCGTGTTTACCTTTTGACACTGTTTTATTCCATTAACAATTACTGATCTAAGACAGTTCTGCTAGGGTATTGGAAATCTTTACAGCTCCAGGGGAAAAAGTGTATTCTCTTAACAGTTTTGTTAGCTCAACTATTTATTCTTTATTTATATTGGCTTTGATGTGAGAGAAGAAAGTGAAAAAGAATGTAGAAAGTGGGCAGTTTCATAATACAAGTATATTTATCAAGTGAAAGAAGCTTAGGAGACAAGGAAAAACTGTAATGTGAAACACTGCAAAAACACAATTAGGTACATAAGTATGAAATTATGCAGTCTAACCTGATGTCAACCTTTGCTTGCCTGGTATGAAGGTAAAGTTTTTAAATGGCATTTCCAAAAAAATAAATACCTGCTTTTATGATCTAAAACTCAACCAGGAAACTGCAGCAGCAATTGGCATCACTCTGCTAGAAGGAAGTCTTGGTGTGCAGAAGACACAATGGCTCAACACTATATAAACTACTGAAAGGTGTCTGAGATGAGCCAAGTCTCCTGAAGGGTCTTGGGATTAAATTTATCTGAGGAAGGAGAAGGGGAAGGGCAAGCATGAAAATATTTCGAGGATACTTTTATGATCCAATCAGCACTATATGGATCCAGTACTATCATCAGTGCCCTATAGAAAGGCTTGTGAGCTTAGAGAAAAGCTGAAAGCTGATATCTCCCTCCCAGTCTCATCTCACAGCCATGATAGTCTGCATATATATCACATTTACATCAGTCTTAAATGTATTTCTTCTCAGTGTGCTAAAGCAGCCTGACTGGCCCCACTTTAAGGAGGAGAAGGGTGACATATACTCAAAAGCTTCTCTACACAAGGAAGTTGCACAAGATGATGACCTCCCCACGAGCACGCTCCCCATCTGTCTCAAATAAAGTTTCTTTTTTCCTCTTTGGCTCAAGCTAAGCTGTAAAAAGCTCTCTTGTACTGGAACAAGCATTTGTGGATACCTGTTTGACACCAACAATGGCATGGTGAGGCTATTGGGGAGAGGTGAAAGCCCGGTGCTGGCCAGAAGGGAGGCAGGCAGCCCATGACAGAGAAGGACACCCAGCCTGTGTCTTCCAGATCCTCCAAGGCTACACCCTGGACCCTCCTGGCCTCTCTCCCATTGCTCTGCACAGATGTGGAAACTTTTGCACACAGCATCTAGGGACCTGCACCTTCCTAGCTAACAAAGCTTGCTTGATCTCCTTGCTAATAGGAAATAAGTGTTGTCGTAAGCATTTGGCTTGGTTTGGCTTCACTCCGGCTTTTCCCCTCATGTCCCAGAAAAATTCCTTGCTTACATGTGTACAGAGTTGCAGATGGTCATGCACAATCTTTGCATGCTTGGGAAAGAAATCATGGGATGCACGTATGATGCTAAAAGGTTTTATTGCTTGTAAAGCTCCTCAGTTGTGTAAATGGTGAGTGGAGGATATGAGAAGCCCTTAGTAGTTTCCTGTCCAGAGTCCAGCTTCTTTCCAGAGAACAGATGTAGTAATGAGAAAAGGATGAAAAGGTCTTGCTTGAGTCACTTCTTGGATTTACCTGATTTGGGGTAATTCCTGGGATTCCCTCAAATGACCCTTCCCTCTCTCTGGTCCCTGTCAGGGATTACAAACTGCTTCCTCTATCCAAGGACCTGGGACATCCCACCTGGAATGGTGGTGGTGGTGGGTTGTGCATAGCCCTGTCTTCAGACACTGCTGCTTGCTGGCTGAGCATGGAGATTATCCATACCTAAAAAATGAATTAAGTAAGGACCATGTTTTCCATATGTAACCTTAGATGAGCCATCTGGAGGCATTCATCAGGCAGGAATTTGTATGCACAAATTGGGCAAGTGTGCATTCAGCCCAAGGCTGATTTGAATATCCCAAGGTATGTTTTCTGCTTGCACATGGGAAAACACATGTTTTCACAGTTTCAGAGGTTGGTTTGAAAACATCTATCTTTTCTGGTACCTAGCAGAAAATCTTTTCATTTAAAGAGTTGCTGAGATCACACCAAAACATCTCCCAGCTGACCCAGTCTAAAGGAGAGGAGAATCCAAGTTGCTCTTTTCCCCGTCTTTTTTTTTTTTTGTGAGAGACTCTTCTCAGGCAGCAGGATATCAGATGTCCTATGTGGCAAACAAAGAATTCTGTTTCGCCTCTTAGTTTCTTATCCAGTTGTTTTCAATAGGGGAGTTTGTTTTTCCTGTATGATTGGAATAATTACCCTGACAAGGCAAAGGACTGGGACAGATGTTCTCCCTAACTGATAATAAAAGCAGTGTCCTTCAGCTTTTTGCTGGCCGTGAAATCCACTACCGTCCCATGATATCCCACGATGGGACTAAAGTCAAGTGCTGTTGCTGATCTTCGTTCTTATTTCAGGAGAGGCCAGGGCAAAGTCTGCAGGGTTAAATTAAACTTTACGCTCACTCTCTCCGAAAAGGAGAACAACTTTTTTAAAAGCTCCTAATTGTTGCAGGTTACCTGCCCTTTACAAGACAGAATTATTATAGTTTTGATATTTCACCTTGAAATGGTGCTGCCAGCTGTCAGCAGCTCAGGGAACAGTTAATTATATTTTCATACAGCTGTTCATAAGAGTAAAAAGCTGCTGTTCTCCTCCTAAAAAAAAAAAAAAAAAATCTTGGCATCAGTTCTTTGGGGAGAATAGTTAACAAGTGTCCAAAATACTTGTAACTGGAAAGCCAATCCTTCTTCCTTTTGTGAGGTAAAAATGCATTTCCTCTGGTGTAAAGGGAATCAGCTTACTGTGTTGGGTTGAGTTGGGAATGGTTGTGTTTGAAATTCAAGGGAATCAGTAGTCTCCGCTCCTAGAAATGCCACTTCAAATCCAGAGCCAATTCCTGTCTGGCCATACCAGGGAAAAGGCAGAAGAGCTGCAGATTGCACCCAAGCAATGCATTTGTGTGGATGGACCTCCACTGACCTCACATGCACCAGGTCCTTAGGTTGCCTGTGTCCTGTGGGAATGGTTGTGTTTGAAATTCAAGGGAATCAGTAGTCTCCGCTCCTAGAAATGCCACTTCAAATCCAGAGCCAATTCCTGTCTGGCCATACCAGGGAAAAGGCAGAAGAGCTGCAGATTGCACCCAAGCAATGCATTTGTGTGGATGGACCTCCACTGACCTCACATGCACCAGGTCCTTAGGTTGCCTGTGTCCTGCTAGCAAACGTCTCAGCTTCATGCTGCAACACATCCATAGGTACACCAGCAATTTGAGATTTGCATTTCTGGCAATGCTTGAAGGGTCTAGTCCAGTTCAGCTAGGTTCTGCAAGACATGAACAGCGCCAGAGAATTTACGGTGTAGGTAGACGAGCCAGACAAAGGGTGTGGGGAGCTTATTTAACTTATTTATCTGAAAGTTTTGGTTCATCAAAAATGAACCTATGTTGTCAGGAAGGGCTCTCTTTCAACAAATTCAAGCCCATCAAATATAATTGAAATATTTTATTTGGATATTTTCTAAAGCAAAACTTTGGCTCCCTATTTTTTAAATGAGAAAATTATTTTGACTTAATATAAATGTAGGGTAGTGGGGTTTTTTCTGTTTTTCAACAGAGTGGTTGAAATCAAAACAATTTGGAAATGATAACATATTTGTATTGGCCCAAACAGATCTCTTTTTTCTTTTGAAAAGCTCTTTTTCCTTTTGGAAACTCATATTCTCTGTCTTTTTTGTATTTGGGATGGAGGGGGAATGTTCATTTCACATGTTTGGGGGTTAAGGTATCATTTCAAGCTACTTAAAGCACCTGAAGACGAGGAGACATGAGTGTCCCCTTGATGTTATTCCCACTTCAGTTGCCCTGAAAGACGTGCACTTAATTGAGCTGCTTTTCGTATGCTCCTTCTGCAGGCAGAGGAGAAAAGTGAGTCCAAAGGAGGGCCACAAAAATGATCAGAGGGCTGGAACACCTCTCCTGTGAAGAAAGGCTGAGAAAGTTGGGGTTGTTCTGCCTGGAGAAGAGAAGGCTCCAGAGAGACCTTACTGCGGCCTTTCCATTCTTAAAGGGGGCTTATAAGAAAGTTGGAGAGAAACTTTTTACCAGGGCCTGTAGTGACAGGACAAGGAGTAATGGTTTTAAACTGAAAGAAGACAGATTTAGATTGGATATAAGGAAGAAATCCTTTATGATGGTGAGACACTGGAACAGGTTGCTTAGAGAAGTTGTGGATGCCCCATCCCTGGAGTGTTCAAGGTCAGGTTGAATGGGGCTTTGAGCAACCTGATGGGAGAACCAACTGATGTCTTCAACCAGATCCATTGCTCCCTAGCCCAAATCAGAGGAAAAAAATCCCAGTTGACTCCCCAAGGTCACTGATAGAAGGAGAAGAGCGTAAAATCCACCTCCTTCAGCTGCGGCAATGCAAGACTTACAGCCTCATCAAGGTGACAACTAAGTTGATTTGTACCAGCTTTCACGCCATTGGGGTACAACCTGCTGAGGATTTCTGTGGTGTAGGCAATGCAGTGGGTGCTTCCCAACTCTGACACTGAACCCACTGCAAGCCCTACAAAGGGCCTGTCCCAGGGAATCCTATCTACTCTGGCTTGGCTGCTCACGACCCCTCCTTATACCATCTACAATGCTCTTCTAACTCTCTTCTAGCTAGGGTTCTGACTCCTCACATCATCACTGAATCCCTTGTCACTTTTACGACTCTAGGAGACTCATTTCTAAAGTGTGTTTCTATTCCAGGCATGTGCAAGACCTCCCCTAAGTGGCACAGACCTCTATCATCTACCCCAAACTATTGTGAAAACTAGGTGGAGATCAGTCAACTGTTGCAAAAATGTCACTTAGCAGCATTGTGGTTAATGGGTCTATTTGCTCCAGTGATTCTAAGCAGCTGAAATACTTTCCTTTAGCAGTTACCCCAAAACTCCTAGCAAGCTTGTATGCAAAGAAAAAACTGGTTAGTGTTGGCTTGGTCCAAAAGCTGTTTTTTGAAGATTCTAAATGCAGCCAAGACATCTTTTCCTTTTATATGATACGGTTTGTTATAACTGTGCATTGAAACACCTTCAGGAGACTAACAAAAAGTTCTGAAATTCAGAAAGGCATAATTAGTGGCAATTTAGTTTTGAGATAGATATTAGAAGGTTTTTAAGCCTTCTGTAGATCTTTAAAACAGTAAAACATTAATTGAAAAGAGCAACAGCAGCTGGATAGTCAAAAGGAGGTCTCTTATGGAAGGACTAGACAGGGAGATGGTCAAAAAATGAACAAGCAGTTTTGAAAAATAAAATCTGGCCCCCAGGATCCCAACCGAATACTTTGAAATGAAGAAGTCTTAAAAATACTTCGTAGTTTTCACAGTTTTAAATAGTTCACTACAGTATAAGTAATTTTGAGCATTTTTTCTGTCTTCCTCCTTCCTATTGGCAGTTTGTAATTTTTCCAAAGTTGAGAAACTTCGGAAAATATGGATAACTTGCAGAAAAATATAAAGAAACATTGTTTATTGCCCTGCATCTTTTTTGCCAGAAACGGGACATCTGAAAACTCCCAATTAAAATATACCGTTGACAAAAAAATGAAGGAAAGTGAATTCCAAGTAATTTGCCTGATTTAAGTGAAGAGACACCAGCTGAATCATTTAGAAAAAAACCTGCCAAGATCTACAAACAGGCTCCTGTCCCAGCAAGAGTACCCAAACCGCTCCAGCACTCCATTTCCAGCTCTCTACCTAAATGTGAATAATCATTTTTTTCCCATGAGAAAATGCTGCTTTCACTTTTACTGAAGCATCATCTTCCTGCAGGAGAGTCTTTCCCAATGAAAGGTTGGTGGGTCTGTTAGCTTGTGTGTTTGTTTGGCTGAGCGTGTTACTGGGTACTCCTGTCTTTGTAATTGAGAAAGACCCTGATTTAAAAAGCTGAGGTGTATTCATAGCATGATCTGACAGCTCCTACTTTTAATAACAAACTCCCCCAAAACCAGAGGCCACATTTATTCTGAAAACGTTATCTGCAGTGCACCGTCTATTGCCAGGATCTGCCTGCTCAACAAAATACCCATGACCACAATCATTCTTTACGGGACTTTGGAGAAGACTCATGAAGATTCTGCACCCAGGCTCTGAAGGCTCTCTCCAATATAAGAAAGTCCCTGGTTAAAATAAAACTGGAGCAGGTTGGAAAATCTTCCTGTGTCAAAGTCTTCACAGGCTTCAAAACAAGAAATCTGTCCCTGTGCAGGATCTGGCCACGTTGCTGTTCTCCGTGCACCCATAAGTGTCCATCATGCTCTTCCTTAACTGGGCAATTAGTGCCATGGCCCACTCGCCTTGCAGGTGCTCAGAGCATTTCAGCCCCTTTTCAAGCTGGAAACACGCTGGCTGTCAGCAACAGAGCACTGGAATGGATATGGCAAGATCCACATCTTGCTGTCTCCTGCAGAAGTAAGACCTTTGCATGCTGTGGGCTTCAGGGCAGTGTTTGTGCCAACTGAACACGAAGAGAGAATTTTCCAGTAGCCTGATGGCTCCTACAAGATCTACCAGAACAAAGCCCATGCTGAGGTTCATTAAACAGTTGGTGACAGCAAATGGCTGCAAGGGAGGATGGCACGAGCATTGGAAAATGCAGCCCAGAGACATGAGTAAGTGTGCTTGGCAAGATGCAGGGTGCTGCTCTATACCTCGAGAGAGGAGTCAGACACTACCGATAGCGGTTCCTCGAGCATCCCCCCACCCAATACCCTTGCAAATAACAAGATGCACAAACACATTGGCTAAAATCTGTTCCCTCACAGCCTGTTTGAAAAGCTAAAAAAAAAAAAAGACCAAACCCCTTAGCATATCTTTTGCAGATAACTCTGGGGTAGAGCTGAGTTATCCAAGTAATGAGCCATGCCCAGTTCTCCACTCCACCTCAACATTTTCAGAATATAAAGCAGCAGGGATGGTGAGAAATTGAGCAAGCAACATGAAAATGGAAAATAAGGCAGATAATTACAATTTAACTTCATCAGTGCAATCGTATGGAATTGAAAAGTCATTTCAGCAGCCCCAGGACATGTTAACAGCCCTAGAGAGTCCAGACATAAAAGCAAGATATTTTCCAAACTTCAAATGGATCCAAAGTTTCCTAGCAGGAGGGAATTGTTTTAGCATGTAGCTTTCTAATTAGATGTTGGAAAAACTTAGTGGTGGAGTAGTTTCTGCCCTAATTTACACTGAAGCAACTGCATTTTAAAGTACAAAAATTACTCTGGGTGGATATGACCTTACCAAAGGACAGAATTTAACCCAGCAACCTTAGAGTTCATACACCTACATGGTCAGAAACTCTCTTGCCCTGTATGGGAAATGGTTAAATGGCTAAAACTTCTCAGAACTGGAGTCAATTAACGTTAATTTAGTTCAGTCTTTCTTGCAATAAATGGATGTAAATGAGGCATCCCCAGTGGAGACAGATTTACAGCAGGCAAAATAGCTATAAAAGTAAGAACAACAGGAAAATGAAGCTGGTCTCTGATAAGAAGGTGTGACCTAATTATGAGCTTCCAGCTAGCACATGAAAGTAACACATTTAACCCCAACAGATAGTAAATGTCTAATCTGGCAATTTATGGTGATTGACAGGTGAGACTTGCTGTGGGAAGAAGAAAAGAGAGGTGACGTAGCAGCTCTTTGCATTGCTCTGCAGTCCACTGTGTGTTACACAGGGCAAGGTTCTGACACAGCTCAGCTGTGCAAACTGGTGTAGTTTAATCCGGTTTCTTATCAAAATTTCCCTAGTGGCTCCTTCTCTCCCATCACAAGGTTTCTCCACTACTTATGAGCCAGTTGCCTGATCTTCTTAATCTCCCTCCTTTTCCAAGTTCAGGTTTTGCTGAGCCTCCTTAGGCTTGCTGGATACACAATTCAGATGGGATGGAAAAGAGGAAATCAAAAAAGAAATCATATAGCTACTGCAAATCGCATGGGCTGGGACGTTCTCTCCCGTTTCTCCAGGAAATCCTGGGTTTGCAGCTTGCATTGGCTTTCAATAGGAAGGTGAATGTCATTAGTGGCCCTTAGTCCGAGGGAGCATATTTCATTCTTGAGGGGCACCGACGCAGTTAGTAGAACATAAGAGCAGACAAAGATCCATGTGGTCCAGTAGCCGCATGGGACATTCGTAATGAGAGAGAAGAAGGAGGGAGATGAGCTTATACTGACGTTTCCTTTTCTGTACTCTCCCAGCTTCTGGTACTCCGTTTTGCATGGCACGATATTTTTTTGCTTCTTACAAGCCCATGATCTTTTTCATAGTTGTCTCTTACTCAGACTTGGGCGCACTAGTTTTTCCCCCAAACCACAACCCCTCATTTGTCCATACCATTTAGATTACAAGGGAATGACCTCCGAGCCCATGTGTGCTTCGCAAATAATCAGTGATGGGGAATGTATTAATTGCATAGGCAGAAGAGGGCAAGCCTGCCCAGCTCTGGCCTTCTGTAAATGGTTGAACTTCTTTGTGGTACGGAATCTGAAGCAAGTGAGACAGACCCATTGTTATTCTTACAGTGCGAGACCCAAGGGCAAAGAGAGGTTGACTTTCCTGAAGGGAGAACACCAACATTTCAACAGCCACGGAGGAGATGGATTTCCTACAGAGGTTTCAGACTTCCTAGAAACTGCATGAGTGTACAGAGCATTGATCTGGATTGATCTCTAGTCTTGCCTCAAGGTCCAAGAGTAGTGGAAACAGATTGTGTGATCTTTGAATCAAACACCAAGCAGAATCAATGTCTGAGGGTTTGCAAGAAGCTGTGAGTAAGGGTGGTGCACAGGGCAAGTGTGACACTGACTGAGCTTCAGAAGGGACTTGTAGATAATCTGCTAAACCATCTGGCATTGCCTCCTCCTCCAGCTGGCTATACCAGCTCAATATGATGAGCTGGTTTCCCAGCTACACTGGGAGGTGAGGAAGGAAAAGGCCCTCCCAGAGGAAAACAGGACAGTGACTGGAGGAGAGGGACCAGGTACCCTGCAGCAGATGCTGACCCTCCAACCGTGAGTGCTTGACAATTCCCCCCCAAATAGCTTGAGGTACTCCAAGGATGAGGGCCAGGAGTTGGCTCAGCTGGGGGCACAGGGTGCCCACAGCAGAAAGAAATGGGCACATTTGGGTTGTGTTGGCTGGGATGTGAACTGGGCAGTAGCACAGCACCTATGTGTCTACCAAAGGCTGTGGATAAGGCCCAGGAGACATCAGGATGGAGAGTGCACAGTGGGTGTGGGGATGTCCAGCTCTTCAAACTGATAGTCTGAAAATACTTTGATGAAGTTCAAAAAGGCCAAGTGTAGGGTCCTGCATCTGGGTCGGGGCAATCCCAAACATGGACACAGGCTGAGTGATGAGTGTATTGAGAGCAGCCCTGCGGAAAAGAACTTGGGGGTACTGGTGCATGAAAAACTGAATATGAGCCGGCAATGTGCTCTCGCAGCCCAGAAAGCCAACTGTATCCTGGGCTGCACCAAAAGCAGCGTGGCCAGCAGGTCGAGGGAGGTGATTCTGCCCCTCTACTCTGCTCTGGTGAGACCCCACCCGAAGTACTGTGTCCAGTTCTGGACCCCTCAGCACAGGACAGACATAGACCTGTTGGAGCGGGTCCAGAGGAGGGCCACAAAGATGATCAGGGGGATGGAATAACTGCCCTGTGAGGACAGGTTGAGAGAGTTGGGTTTGTTTAGCTTAGAGAAGAGAAGGCTATGGGGACACCTTACAGCAGCCTTCCAATACTTAAAGGGGGCCTACAGGAAAGATGGAGAGGGACTCTTTATGAGGGAGTGTAGTTACAGGATGAGGGGTAGTGGTTTTAATCTGAAAGATAGTATATTTAGATTAGATATTAGGAAGAAATTCTTCACTATGAGGGTGGTGAGGCACTGGAACAGGTTGCCCAGAGAAGTTGTGGATGCTGCTTCCCTGGAAATGTTCAAGGCCAGGTTGGATGAGGCTTTGAGCAACCTGGTCTAGTTGGGAAGGTGTCCCTGTCCATGGTAGGGGGGTTGGAACTAGATGACCTTTAAAGGTCCCTTCCTACCCAAACCATTCTATGATTCTATGATTATATAGCAATAGGCCTTAGTCTCGGCAAGAGAAACATCACCATTTTTCCATGAGTAGAGCTCTTTTGGTTCAGTTTTGGGTGTCTGTTGTTGCAATAGGAAGCCAAACAAACGACCCTGACCCAGGAGCCCCTATGGACAGGCAAGCACTCCTGAGGGAGTTTGCATTGCCTCCATTGGCAGCTGGCAAACTGCAGCCACCCAGGCACCAAAGAGCTTCCCAAAATTGCCTCCAGCTCCTCCTGACCGCAGGCACGTGGGATCTGCAGACCAGCGCCATGCACTCTGGGGAAATCGCAGAGCAGCTTTTAAAGCTGCATCCTACCACCTCTTGTCACCTCCCAGCCATGCGTGGGACAGGACTAATTTTACAAACAGCAGGGGTGGATCATGACAGCCTGTGAGACTGGCTCACGCCCAACAGGCAGTGCAAACGCGTGTTTGGCTCTACGACTCTGTTACACATCAGTGAAGGAGCCTTCTGAGCCTGTAAAAGCAGCCACCGTTCCTGGTGTACATTGATGCAGGTCCCTCTTGTGCTGCCACTGGAGGTCTCAGCAGAGACTGGGGAGTTTATTAAAAAAGGTGAGTAATTATGCAGAGCAGTTCACGTATCCACCACACCATATGTGTACAGACTGTGACCTTTCTGGAGGTTTCTGCAGCACACCCTTCAGCAAGCTTGCCACAAACATAACAGGTAACTAGAGACCTGCACCAGGGAGCACTCGCTGATTGCATTGAGAGCTGCTAACCAGCTCTCTGACAATGAGCATTTAAAGAGCAGTTTCCTTTCCATCTTTCACTTTTTTTGCCTAATTTATTAGTGTGAGGTCATTTTGATTATTAACCCGAGCCCTTTGCTTTCTATGGGCAAGTGCTTCCACCCTCACGCTGCACGTTTACACGCCGCCTCTCTGAACATTTTATTACTCGATTTTCCTGTTTGATTTCCCAGGGTACTTCAGTTCCTGTTCTGAGATATGGCGTGTTCAGAGAGTTAGTTAAAGACTCGCAGATCTCCAAATCTTCAGGGATAGATTCTTTTCCTCCTTCTCAGTAGCTGACAGATGGTTATTCTTCAACAAATAAAATCTAAATTGTACAAGTCTGCCCTGCTGCAGAAGCAAGTTCTTAATAAGCGCCTTGCTGTGATGAAAGGAAATAGAGGAAAAAGCAACAGCCCCAAAGTGGGGGTATTTAGAATTAAAAATAGACTCCATGTGTCCTTTTGCCAGAATTGCATGGCAAAATTTCACATCTGAAGGGGACTTAAACGGCACAAAGGTCTGGTATTGGCCCACTCTGAAGAGATGAATTATATCCATAGCAAACTCTTGTGAGTGGCAGCTGTTTTCTGAACCACTGGTAATGATGTGCCAAATCTGCCTCGTGCAGGACCCCACATGCGGATGTATATCAAGGGAAAAATGAGTCTGCGCCCACTCAGGCTCAGCCAGGGTCTGACCTGCCCTGTGGAAATGGGCACCTGGCAGGTCTGCCAGAGGATCAAGTCTGAGCCGAGTTTATCAGGCAGAAGATGGCTCACAGTAGGCATGAAGGGCTCTCCAGTTGCCTGACCTGCAAACTCGTGCCATCCTCTGGTCCCTTTTTGTTAGCACCCTGACCACTCTGAAATGGCTTTATAAAACTTCAAAAACCCGCTATGGCTTCATCTTAAAAATCCCATTCTGGAAACCTCTTTGGTTTTTCTGCACAACATTATGGGGCAACTCTGGCTCTCCCTGGGCCAACTTCTGCTCTAGTTAGCATTGACATGGGCCAATTCCCACACCAAGGTCTGGGCTGATTCCACTGATATCAGTAGGGTTAACGTGGTTGTGCATAGACAGCTCAACCCCCGTTTTCATCGTAAAAAACATGGAGTTTAGTCTACTGCAGATCTGGTGAGTGCTAGTGTGGTGGGCATGCAACAAGCATGGCCCTTTGGTCAGCATTGCTGCAGCACCATGGGCTGGCCCAGCAGCTGACTGCTTTCCCCACCAGACAGCTCTTACCTGTTCTTGAAATGCTGACCCAGCCGAGGTTTCCAGACACCTAAACATATATGAGCAACGGTTTTAAACTAAAAGAGGGTAGATTCAGACTAGATTTTAGTAAGCAATTTTTTACAATGAGGGTGGTGAAACACTGGAACAGGTTGCCCAGAGAGGTGGTTGATGCCCCATCCCTGGAAACATTCAAGGTCAGGCTGGACAGGGCTCTGAGCAACCTGATCTAGTGGAAGATGTCCCTGCCCACGGCAGGGGGGTTGGACTAGATGACCTTTAAAGGTCCCTTCCAACCCAACCTATTCTATGATTCTATGATTCTAGTTAGTCTGAGAAAGCACTAGTTAAAGCACCTTTTTTTTTCCCTTTTTTTAATCATTTATTGCTTGTGAAGGCCTGTGAGGTTTCTCTTGAAAACACCACCAGCTATGCAATAGCATTCAACATCTCCAATAATTTTCATAACTTGTTTCTCCTCCTCATGCTATCTTTTTGAAGATGAGGGCCGATCTGAAGCATGGGTGACCTGCCCCCAGGCAGAGCTGTGCTCTCTCCTGACCATGGCGCTTGCACGACAGCCGACCTCCATGCCCGTCACAGTGCTGTCCACGGGCTCTTCCCTGGCGTGTTCGGTTTTGTTTCCAGCCCAGCGAAGGGCTAAGGAGTGCATCTCCGTACTCCTGCTCCCCAGGGATCGTTGCCTTGTCTTTCCCAGCAGTGCCTTTTATCTGCTGCCCTTCTGCACAATTACCTGGGCTGCGTGACATCTCCCAGGAGGTACTCCAGCCTCGGCAAACCTGAACAATGAGCTTAATATCAGGCTTGGGAGGAGCAAAGGGGCCCAAAGCTGCTCCCGTTGGAAAGTCCTGAAGGAGCAGTTTATATGAGCTTTTGCCCTGCTCTATCTGAAAGTTAAAAACTGCAGCAAGAAAATCTCGCTCTTTGAGGCAATTACGTTGCTCCTCTCCCCACCAGTCTCTGAGCACCTCTTAAATCACCTTTAATATATGTATCTTCACAACTCCCCTGCAAGATAAGGGCGATACCATCATCCTTGTTTTACAGATGGAGAGCCAGGGCACAGACAGAGCACTGTTGCCTAATCATTTTTCTTTTATTAGTGAGCTTACCTCCGGCGGTGCCTGGTTATGTCTTAGTCAGCGTTCAGCCCTTTGAACAGCTGCTCTTACATGAAGGCTCATGAAGGCCGTCGAGTTGCCACAGAAGCAACAGACCAAGAAGCTTGGCTGGTTGCATCACTACGGTTCTTGCTGTACTAATGTAGGCGCAACTACAGAGACCCTGAACATGCAGGAACTGTACACCAATCCAAAACCGGTCCGTTTAAAACCAGACGTTGGTTCACTTCATTCATGAGCAATGGTAATTAATATTGGTGAGAACAGGTTGTACACCTCAGGGAGATAATTTTATTTCATGCTCTACTCTGGCTCCTCTAATTAGTACTCAAAAGCACTTCTTTTGTTTGTGCACCCTCTGTTTCCCAGACAGGGAAATCCTTGCTACAGTTTCATATTTTCTGAAAATGTGTGCATTTTCAGAATGAGAAAATCTGCTTGCCATGTTATGGCATGTAACTTTGACATCACATGGAAAATTATCTCTTCTGTTTACATTTCCGTGGCATGGCTTTACACTCATGTGAAATCAGTGCTCTAACCCAGCCCTCCTGACTCCTGAGCCTAGTTATTTCTGGTGCAGCTCACGCCAAACCTTGATCCAAGAAACTGTGCCTGGCCTATGTTCACATACTACATCCATCAAAAAAACACAGTTGGATCCTGAGCTGCTCTATTCCAGCCATGTACACAACACAGTGGGCCACCCTTCTGCCTGAAGAAGAACCACCTAAAACCCAACTTTGACCAAAACAAAACCAATATTTCCATCCCTCCTGTGCAGCCACCAGCTGGCTGCTGCTTTCCAGACGAAGATGCCCTCCACTGCATGGGTATCACTCACCGCCTTGCAGCCATAGCCTGCACAAGGTGGGCTTTCAAGATGGAGTGAAGATCCATCTTGCATTTGCAGCATGTGTGCTAAAACCTGAAGAGCTATTGAGTGCCGTGAGGTGGTAGATGGGCCGTGCCGACATGATAGACCACCAAATCCTTTCCTGTTGCTCATTTTTCTTTCTTTCCTTTCTCTTCCTTCTTATCTGCTGGTATATGACACCTGCTGGGGAATGTTGGCCTGAAGCCAGCAGGAAGAGGGAGCAGCTGAAAGTTGCTTGGCTGATTTCTCTACGGAGAGCTCTCGGCAAGTTTTACACGGACAATGAACAAAGTGCCGTTTCTTGCTTTAAAAGGGCAAAGAAGAGGGGGTGGGATAGCAGGGCTCTGGAGTGCAGATTTCCCCACAATCCCAACTTTATGGAAGGGTAACACAGATCTATCTTGAGTTCTCTTAATATGGGACAGAAAGGCAAAATCCAGTCATCAAACGGCACGGCAGGTGCTAAGAGCCACCCAGACCGACAGTGTCTCCTGTAGTATAAACAAGTAAATTGTTTGATTTCAAGCTCCAGCTATTTTGCTCAGATACCCCTTGTTTACTAAGTGCTGAATGGCACTCAGCATTTACAGATGTAAAGCCCCTGACTGGGAAGGTCATTAAAATTGGCGGGAAGATTGGGTAAAATCTGAGAAAATCCACAGGGGAGCCCAGCTAATTAATTATGGTTTTGTAATGCACCTAAAAGAACAATGTCCAGAACTCTGAGCTGTTTGAAGGGGCTGTTTAAAAGCAAATTAAAGCAGAATATCTACTGTAAATGTACAATTGAGCTGTATGCTAAACACACAGGCAAACTTGTTTACCCTGCTCCTGAGCCCTCTTGAGCATGGTAGGTTTGAACATTTGAACACAAATGTCACTGGGTTAGGAGAGGCTGTGAGAAACGAAGCAGTCAGGGGAGGAGAGAAAACATCCACTGGAAAAAAAAGTAGTGAAATACTGCAGCAAAGAATGAAAAATAAATAGAGGCAAAAAAGGGAAAAACAAAATATTTGAGATAGAACTGAGTCCATTCACCACCCTCTACAAAATTTGTAGCTCTGTCTCTGGAAAAATTATTTGTGAGGACTAATTGTTATGTTTTTGAAGAGAGGCTGCTGGCACCCGCTGCCGGGCAGGCTGGGGCTCCCATTTGGAGGCGGACTGGCAAAGCCAAGGCAAGCGCTGGTGGTCTGTGCCCCACGGGCAGCCCCTGCCGTGCCAGATCTGCATCTGCCACCTGGGGACCATCTGCCTGGAGTTCAGCGAGGGCTCAGCAACAACCCACCTCGGATTTGGGGAAAATGGCTGGACTCTGGCGAGCAAAAACCATCAGAGGGTTTCCAGCTACCACTACAGCCAGTCCTTATTCAAAGTATTGCTAAACCATCCCACTGAAGGAAGCATCTGCCTCCCATCTGCTCCCCCCTGTCTGCAGGGGCATATTTTTTCCATAAGCGCAAGAATTTGTCTTGAGTCAAAAAACTGCCTTTTGGAGTGGGCCACAACCCCTGGACTCCTGGAGCTCAGTCGTTCCCCACAGCTGAGAGCTTGATTCCCACAGTGAATGTGGCTTTTTCATCTGAGAGCGTAACCAGATACCTTTGGCAACTCCAGTTAATTCAAGAGGGGGGAAAATACAGCTCTTTCTGCTGATAACCTCATTGCAATTTGGCACAACCTGCTAAAAGCTCTCTGAAAGGTTATGGCATGTGATGCAAGACAGGTGAAGCTGGCTCTTTGGAAAGCACACGTGCGTACCAATTTGTAGTACCTGCCCTTTCTAAACTGCTGGGTGGACAGGGAGCAGTGGCCCTGGAGGACTTCACGAGCTGTCAGAGGTGATGTGTGTGCATTCCTGTGCGGGGCTCGGATGACACCAAGTGAGGAGAGAAACCATTATGTAACTTGGAAGATCGTATTATACAATAACTTACACACACACACACAAAAAAGATGTATCCCAGCCAACTGCTTCAGCGTGAAAGATGAGATTCGCAAGATTAGTAAGGCCTCCTATCTGCCAAATCTTGCTGAGCATTACACCATGCGATGGAGTCGGGCTAACCCTGTGCATTATTATGACTCAGCTTAGTGGGAAAGGTAGGGCAGGGCAAGGCAAACTTTACTATCAGCATCTGCTTAGAAATTGAGCTATATTTACAACACCAAGGCTGATAAAATGTCTGTTGTGTTTGACTAACACCAAACATTGCAATACACAGGTTACCAGAAAGGGACTGGATTGGCAGCTAAATTGTTTAATTAGGATCAAATTACCAGAGGGCTAGATCTGGTTCTCAAGATGTAACACAGAGATTATTAGCAAGAAATGAGTTTTAATGTAAAAATAGCAGCTGCCACCAGGTACAACACGTAGCAGCTGGCGAGAGAAACCCAGTGTTTGCAACACTGAGCTTTGCCAGCTACCGCATGTCACCAGACTGGCATTGCTCCTGCGCTCGCCCAAGGGACAGCTGGGGCAGGGCAAAGGACCAGGGCACAGGGTTAGGTGCTGTCCCCAACACCCATCTCGCTCCCGTGATGGTCCTCTGCAAGGCACTTGTCCCCCTGTTCTGGTGTCGAAGGGGCCAGCCTTGGGAAGGAGTGCCCCTCTTGCTTGCCTCTGCCCTGGGAGGTCAGACCAGCCCTGTCTCTGGATGGGAATCGGCGTGGCAAGAAGGAAAGTCACTTCATCCCTCCCCTCGCCGTTGAGCAAGTTGCTCCCACGCTGCATGTCCTCTCTAGCAGAGAGCAGAGACTAGCAGACCTCAGTGCAAGGTCAACTAACCCTGCAAGTCCCTCCAGGCTTCCCCACAGTGACTTCTGTGCAGCAGCAGTGACACGGGAATGAGCAGAGCCCAGTGCCTTGCAGCTTTGCATCTTTTTCTTTTTTTTTTTCTGTGAAGGTGTGAGCCTGCACTGCTAAAATCCCTTCCCCTTTTGGACACACTGAAAGGTTAAGTGGCCTTCCTTTGAGACAGCAGGACTTCTGGCATCTCTTTCCCGCTTGGCAGCCCATATCCTTCAGTTTTATTTACTTTTGCAATGTATTTCTTTCTGTCGAATGTGAATAAATTTGGCCAATGGACAAAGGAATTACGAGGGTGGGTCAGACAGAGAGAGAGACATGACTATGGGGTTTGTTTGAGCTTCATTTTCACAAGGAACCAGACTAAGATCCACCCACTAATGAAATATGCCCTGCTTCTGCTTATCTGGTGAGACACTGGAGAGTCTCTTAGCTTCCTGGTGCATTAAGCTTCACTTAATGCAAAATCTGCCTGTGACCTGGTGTCACCTCTGCTTTTCCTTCACTGAGATCACTGCACACAAAGCCAGAACATTTCAAAAGCGGGATCTAAACGTAGGGACCCAGACCTAGGGACCCAAACTCTGCCCACAAGTAAGTGGCCCTGCAGCTCCGACCAAAGCCAACGGGAGCTGCAAGTATATTAGGCACATTGGGTTATGGCTGCGTTTCTTAATGAACTGTTGGTTCTTTTCAGACTTGAGTTTCTTCGCCGTAGCTCAGTGCTCAGGAGAGAGGGAAGAAAGAGAAGTGTGTTGGTCTAACGCTGAAACAACTAATTTATGTACTTACACTGTGACTTAAGAAAGTTCTGCTTTAAGTAAGTTTATTAAGTGGAGTCAGGATGTCTGACAGCTAGCAGAGCCTCTGCAAATAAGACAAGGCTGTTGGTAGTAAAAAGTAGGAATCCAGTTAAAAAATAGCTCCTCTAGTTACAAGACTGCTTGAAATATTGTGCTCTGGAAATGTTTGTGTTTTAAGCTGGTTTAGTGTACAGTATAAGTCATTGATTTTTTTTTCTTGGTTTTGTTGCTAAACCTACGAGGGGAAATGTTTTTCTCCGCTTGCTGGACAGCAGCCATGAATTAGTAATGACCGACCACGTTTCAAAAGTGCATGTGTATTTTAATCTGCATTGAAAGCTGTGTTTATCTTCTTTCTGGAAGCTAAAGGAAGTTTTAACGTCTGTGCTGCTAGCGAGGTGCAAACTGCTGCAGGAGGGAGGCGAGCCTGGCGTGGGGCTGAGTGGCTGCCGCGCACGGATGCTCTGCGTCCCGGCACGGGGGTATCGGCTCAGCCTGCGCGGCTGCCAGGTAGCTTTGTTCTGCGTCAGGCTTCATGACCTCGGCTCACCACCCAAATTGACTTCATCCTGTTGAGGTAGTTTCCCTATCTCGGCACAATCCAACTGTGTCCCTTGTTTCTCGATGTTTTTAAGATGGAGATGCAGCATCTCCACGCCGATGAGCCATTGGCGAGCCTCTCGTGCGGGCAGCAAGGAGATCTCGGCCGCTGAAGGAAATCACTGACACTGACCAAAAAGCTCGTGCTCTACGGTGCTTCCTGACCAGCATCCCAGACCGATGTGTTACCTAAGAATAAAGGTGCTTACTTCAGAGTGATTGTTTTATTAATTTATTGTAGCTGAGTCTGCAGCGGTTATGTTGGTTCCTCTATGGAGGCAATTTCCTTTGTCCAGGGAAAACTGAGGTAGAGAAGGAGGAACATATAGGGGCTGAAGTGCTAATGTGAGATTTGAGAGACCTTGGTTTAATTCCTTCCACAGACTTCCTTGGACAAACCGCAAAGTCTCCTACTCCTGCCATTTCCAAAATGAGTGTGGAAATTTCATCAAATTTGCCTTCTGGGGCAGTGAGCAAAACACTCATGAAAAAAGCTACGGTAATGGGGCTACATAATACCTCTGAGAGAGATCCAGATGGACGTGCATGAAGAGATTAAGTTCCTGATCTTCATCTTCTTTATACAAATGCAGGTTGTGAGGAACCCTGCTAACGCAAAATGAGTATGAGAGAGAAGTGGACTCCCATGATTTACGGTGGTAAGGCCCCGCAATGAACTCTCCCGATTCTCAGCAGCCTACTTGAAGCAGCAGACTATTTTTCCTAATTCCCCTCTGTTCAGTTATACCAGCCACTTTTCCTGGTGACCAGACAAGCAGAAATAGTCAACTCAGCCCTTCCGCTGTTATTCCTTCTGCTCTAACTCTGCCATCAATACTTCGGGGGCACTAGGGAGGGCAGTAATAGCAGTGACGTCTTCACGGCTGCTCTGAAAGTTTCGTTTGTACAAAATGTGCTATTGGTAATGACTAATTCTTTAAAGACAAAAAAAGAACTCAAAACTTTCAAAAAGCTTTGGGGCTTTAAAAGTGTAATGAAATGATCACTTTTTTGGCTACATCAGCTTCACAGTACTTCTCTATTTGGGTGGAACAGGATAATCTCTGAAAGCCACACCCAAGTAATTCCAGTATTTCTGCTAATGTGTGTACACTTTGCTTCTGTAACCTGAACTAGCATGTTCCCAGCAAGCTCAGGTATTTCTGCATGGCACTTCATGGAATAAACACATCCCAGTTGCCCGTAGGCCAATGTCCTGTCTTATGACAGTCATTTATACCTACTGAAAGCATTTCCTTTTCCTTCCACCTCACTTTTGCTCAGGTCCTGCTGGGTTGACACTCTGGATGATGGATGGAGAGAGCAAAGGATAAAGGCACTGTGGAAGAAAAGAAGTTAAAAGAGGCCTCCAAGATCCCATGGACACATATGAGAAGAAAGAGATAGGAGCATATAGATGGAGTGAAGAGGGATTAGGATGTTTGAGGGAGTCCCTGAAGATGATTAAACACGAAGGCGGTCCAGAGAGACCTTGAATGGTAAAATGAGGAGAAGCAAAGAAATTTGAGATGTTCAAGAGTTCAGCCCTCTAGTGATACTAGCGAATGAAACACCTTAAGGGAAAACAAAGTGAGTTTCACAGCACCTTGCAATCTCCGGCTAGTGTGAGAATGGATTTGAACTGACTTCTTTAACTGAAAGTGCAGTATTGCGGAGATCATGCTCTTGACCTATGTTTGTATGAAAAATAATGAGCACCAGAGATGTGGGCAGGATTATATAGAGTCATACAGCTCTATCATGTTCAAGAAAATACTAGACATGGTAAGGTATCAACAAGTCCTTCTGTTCCCTAAAGCAGCTCAATGGACTTCACCTGCCATCTCTTGGATGAACCTTTCTGGGCTCTCTCTGGGACCAGAAGAGGAAGAGTGGATCCAGTATTTGCTTGGGATGGGGACAGCCACATCACAGATTATCAGTGACAGGTAAGACTGAACTAGTGTAGTCTTCTTCACTCCACACACGCATTTTGGAAGACCACAGCTCTCAGATAACCAGAGAGACAGTCCTGACAACAGCAGAGGGTTTTAAGGTTCTTGTGGCCTTCAGCAGCTCTGATGCCAGAGCAAATCCCTGTCCTTCCCGAGAATGATATAGATTGAAACTTCACAGTACCACCCAATGGACATATTGGTGACCATAATCCTGAAGGTCGACCTTTCAGGATTAGTGGATTTCGAGATTTGGAGATTGCTGTTTCACAGATGTGTGCACATAGACATTGACTTCAGTGGAGTCAGGCTAGCACACAGCGATCTGGACAGCTGTATTTCTCCTTTCACATTGTTCAGACTTGTAAGTGTCTAGTTGATCCGGGTGAACAGAGCATGGCATAAAGTGGTTTCCAGCCCATGCCATGCCACCAGGTCATTCTGAACAAACGAACATGGCCCTTGGGGGTCTTTGCGGACAGCTTGGCACCAGTCTTGAGCTCTGGGAGCTTGCTGTGGAGATGTGTGGTGGTCTGACTCAGGAGAGAAATGAGGGTAATGGCCTTCAGCTAGTATTAAGCGGACAGTGGCTTGCACCATAAAAACCACCACAAATATTTTATTACAGCCTGGTAAAAAGGACAAGTTTTTGCTTGTGCAGAAGCTGGGATATTATTGAGCTGAAAAATGAAATACATCTCAGATCAGGACAATGCTTCATAGTTCTCACAAGTTTTCATTACATTGCATGTAGTTCTGTAAGCTGCATGATCTGGATATTTTTTATGTCCTTCATCTTTCCATTTCTTAGTGCTTACCATCTTGTGGTCTAATGCTGAGGCAAACATACGCATTGAACAATATGCTCTTCTCTCATAAAGTTTTTGGCTTCCTGTTTGGATTGATTAGTACATGGATGTCTTCGGGGCACCGAGTGAAAAAATAGACATGCTTGTCTATGCTGCCAAAAGGTCCCGTTCATCTGTGATAAAACTCCAGGGGAAAAAACCCCAAAACAACCAAAAATCAAACAATGGACTTGTAGCACAGCTGGATTTGACTCAGACTTTCAGTGTTCAGTGTTAGTCTCTCAAAAAGCTAACATTGATTCAGAGTATCTATTGCAGTGCCAAAAGCTAAACCACATGGTGGGGCAGGGCAAAGGGAGAGGTGGGAGCGTTTTGCAAATGGAAGACTGTGTGCATTATTCAGGCTTTAACATTGCTTGCATTCATGGAGCAATGCCCTTCAGTTTGGGAAAGCATCACAAGCACAGCTCCTGTTTGGCAGGATGAATGAAAGGCATCTTACAGAATCTGTATGTGAGACCATTAGCCTGACGTCTGAGACACTGCAAAAGCTCCACTGATAAACCACACCTCTTGAAGGAGACTGGTATCCTTACATCACTGGCACAGGCAAAGCCCTCAAACTTGGGCAAATAAGGCCTTGTCTACTGGCTGCTCTCCTCGCCAGTACTTTCCACTGTTGCTACCCAAGGGACGCAAATGCAGGGAATATCTTGCAAAAAAAAAAAAAAAAAGAATGATTCTGTTTCATCATTTAAAAGGTAATTTCATGAGTTTGGGTGTGGGTTTTGGAATTAGTGCGCTGGCAGCCACAAACTCCCAGTCATTCCATAGCAGTTCTCACCAGTACCTCTTTGACTGTTTCTACAATGGAGGGCTGTACTGTGGACCCTCATTTTCTAGAAGGGTATACACTAAGCATGGAGGAGAAAGGCAACTCAGTCAAAGCTATGGAGCAGGCCAAGAGGAGAGCCAAGATTAAAACCAGGTCTCTAGATTCATAGCCTTACCCATGGACAACACAGCCTCTCCAGAGGATGTTTTATGCATCTACAGATGGAACAAAATTAGTCAACAGAGTGTTAAAGATTCCTCTGACCACCTTGTTGAACCGAACTCCAATGTTGTTCTGAAGAAAAAACATGGCAGGTGTTCAACATCACAAAACCCTGAATAGTCACAGCCTGTGAGTAGCCAGTCAGTTGCCATAAAACTGACTGATATTGGTTCGCTGGTGGAGAAGTAGCCATTTTCAGACAAGTTGTTTTAGCTACTAGCTTCAAATCTTCTAAACATTAAAATACAGAAACTGTTCACGACCTTATATTTTATTGCCTTGTGGGTTTATTTGTGTGACTTAAAGTCTCTTCCTGAAGCATTTTGGATCGGTCGCCCTTCGAAACACAGACTCGCCAAGTCCATCTTCGGATAAACCTCATCATTTTTAGAGCAGCTGTGTGGGTGTATTTGGAAGCAGTCCAAAGCAAATCCCAGCGGAATTGCATAATTCTGCTGTAAAACAAAAAAATATGGGGTGGGAAGAGTTTGTGGCATTTGAGTAAAAGAGAAGAGAGGGAAGACTGAATGAGAGAAAGCATGTTAAGCATAAATACAATGTGATCATAAGTCAAGCGAGAGGCTAAACACAATGTTGTGCATCCGAAAAAGAAAACTGTTTTTTTAATAATAATACAGGCTTGAAAGTTCAGACTTCCCCACTCTTACAGGATAATTGGTTATTGCAGTTTGGAAGGGACATCAGGAGATCTCTAGTTCAACCTCCTGATCAAAGCAGGGCCAGATATGAGGTGCTTCATCCTGCTCTCCCCTTCTTACGTCTTTATGACTAATGTCTTTGAATGACACTTTCTCCCCATGGCTGCAACAGTGAAGAGGAGGAGAATGAAGAGGAAGGCACTAGCAATCAAAAAGACTTAGGGTCTTTATTTCTCCTTCTCAAAGACAAGATGAAGTAAAACATGAAACTATTCTTTTGGCTGGCACAGTTCAAAAAATCAGTGTCAGTCGTATCCAGTTGGGATAACATCAGCATAATCCCAATGAGGTGCTCTCATGGGACGCCTGTTGGAGAGCATTTGTCTGAGTGGTCTACTAGTCCTTCTACACTTGTAGACGGCCTTGCCCTCACATGCTCCTCCCACCACACCTTGAGTTAGCCAGACAAGCTGAGAACAAGAGGCCAAATGACACTTGACACTTTCTTTCCTTACCCATCCTGATAAGAGAGATCACAATTTGGAATCAAAATACCAGGGAAGTTTGCATCTCCCCCCTGCCTGACTGCCTCGAATGTTCCTGCAGCTTAAATACACATCAACACAATCTGAGAAACCCAAGATAGGGAGGAAAGCATGTAAGTTCCAGCTGGGCTACGGGACACTAACAGATGTATGGTACAAATTATTTCTTAGCACCCTTGCTGTGATTGCTAATTCTGTCCAAGATTTCTAGGTCGGTATGAAGGGATAATTATTCACATAACCATGAGGATTCTGGGCTGAATACGCCAGGACTGTAGTGCCTCTGTGTCCCAAACGCATGCCTGTTTGATGATCTAAGCAGCGGCTGGGTTAGTCAAACTACAACTTTGAAAATATTCACACACCCCCTCGCGTTCCCAAAGATTTTTTTCAAAAGTGCTTGGACGATATTTTTAAGTCCTTAAAAAGATGTGATATTCAGAAACCACTTGGCGCTTTCTGAAAATTGGGCTAGTAGGGCAAGAAAATCTCCTAGATTGTGCACCTAGGCATTAGACTATGACAAACTTCTGAACACACAGGAAAGCTTCTAAGGTCCATGAAGTGTTTGAGTGGTATTTGACAATAACCCACAAACACAGAAGAGCAATGCTTGAGGCATTAACACACTTTGTATGAGGAGGTTTTTCAGCTAGGATGGAAGTAGCAGGCTTTCACAAAAATGAACATCTGGGAAAAACTTACATTATAAAAATGACTGGTTCTGGAAAGACTGCCTTACATCAGAAAAGGCCAGAATTTGAAAGTTATATCATAGTTTCTGTTGCTATCACAGTCCTACATGATTTTTGAAAAGCCCATGAAAGATACATAATTCCCATTAGTTTCAGTGTAAATTAGATACCTAAGAAGCAGCTATTTGCACCTTTCAGGTGCCTAAATACCTTTAACAGCCTAGCACTTCAAAATTAGGCTGGAAAGGCTGTGAACTGAATTTCAGATATCCAGCTCTTATTCTACTACCATACCAAATATACTAGTCTGCATTCTGCAGAAGATTGAAGCTTGGGAAAAAAAAAAACCAGAGGTTATGAAATGTCAACAGTGTTTGGAAAGCATTATAACTTAAATTTGCAAAATTAGGTAGCCATTAGGTAAAACTTCTTGGTGCAGAGTTCCTGCTAGAAAACAAGTAGAGTTTTCCACCCCGGAAAACACAAACTGTTCTTTAATGAATTATCAAAAAGTCAACATGAGATAATTATATTGATGCAATTTCATGTCAGTCAATTAGTTATTGTTCCTGCCCTAAATAGAACGATTATTTTCATGTTATGCTTGTTGTTAGCTAATAACTGTGGTGACAGATGTCTAGAAATAAGGCAGTGCTCAGGTGGTTTCCAGGCAGAGCGATTCGGAGAGCTGTCAGCAGAGTGTTTCTTGTGGAAGTACTAAACATAACAATAAATTCACATTATTCTACACTGTATTGTTCCAGTGGTTTGGGGGGTTTTCCTTAGTATTGTTGTTGCAAATAATTAATGTTTCTCTGATGCTTGTTTGAGGACAATAACAGGAAGTACCTCATTTCCTTCAGAGGAGTAACTCTAATTACCTATAACACGGTATGATTCCCGTCTCGCGTTGATTAGAGTCTCTTAAAGCCCCAAGCAATCCAGGTTGGCCACTTGAACATGGACACGGCTTCTTTACACACAGTCAAACATGGTGCACTTCCACCACCCAACTTTTGACACTTCACACCCAGCATTGAGTGTCCTCAGCCCCGCTGACTTCATTGGATGGACCAAATGGAGACCAAGCCCATCCTCAGACAAGGACCTCACAGCAAAGTCATTTAACTTCCTTGTGCCCCACCTCAACACCTAGTAAAATGGAGGTGGTAGCACTCTTTTGCACATATCGGACACTTTCTACTATGTGCAATATCACTTAACACTGTAGGAGCCTTTTTATTCCTATGCTCCTCATAGAAGTGGAGGGAACTCAACACCATTCAACTTCTCTTCCTCATCAGTGCTCATATTTATACATTTTCATGTAATCAGACTGAGAAATTAACATCTCATGAGTCAAAACTTCCAAGCCAGAGCATTCAAACTGGGACAGATCATCACTGCTCAATTCCCTTTATAATGGTTCTCCAGTTATGCATAGGAGGACTACGTTACCCTTTAATAAAAGTTGTTAAGTCATTCCCCAGGTCTGACCACATTCTTCTTTGGTAAAAGGAAATGGAAGAAGCGTGAGAATTTGAGTGTGAAAAGACCAACAAATTTACATTTCTAGGCTTCTGCTTCGGGTTCCTCTTTTGATGTTGACTTCCCTTCTGAAAGCTGAAAGGACTGGTTTGTCTTTAGTCTCTGGTACAGTTTTACTTAAATTAGAGGTGATTTATTTGGGGGGTTTTGATGTGGCTTGTTTCCTATGACCTGGACTGAGTCCTCAAAATTAATTTTCTTTAGATATTTGACTCAAATTCAAAGGCCTTTCTGTTTAAAAGGGAGAAATTACAGAGATGGAGGAGAGGTAAAGTTTTACATAGTGCTCCTCACATCATTATCCTCCTTCCCTACTCTCCATCTCTTTACAAAATGGCGTTTGCTTCTCGTTCTCTTGCCAAGGCTGTTCCTTATTGCTGTCACACATTCCTTAATTTCATATAAATACCAGGAAAAATACTGCAGACCTCGCATGGGCAAACCTCCCATTGAAACCAATGGAAATGTTACCTGAGTAAGGTTTTGAGAGCTTGGCCCTCCACTAGTAACTCAAAGGAAAGGAAAAAAGTCACTGAGAAACCAAAACACTCTGTGTTCTTACTTATAAAAGAGGGGGCAGGAGGTGGAGGAAGGTTGAGGTAGGGTTTTGGGGGGGCCATATTTAGAAAAAAGCCTAAGTTTGGTATTGCTGCCAATACGAGCACATGGAGTTTCAATTTGTGGTTTCTCTTTATGCAGTACATTTTGAAATTGGAATTTAAAACAAAATATACATCTCCGTGTCTGACTGTGTATATAACAATTTGTCATTTCTTGGCGGGAATTTGAAACTATTTTTAGTGTTCAGAAATAGTCTTCTCTCCCTTTCCTTCACCTCCCTCCCCCTATCCCGCTTCCAAATTACTCTTTAATCAACCTTACAAGATTGTTAGAACTTTCCAAACTCTTGAAGTAAGGAAAATAGTGACAGGAAATTAATAATTATTGAGGAATGGGGCTATACTTTTATTTCCTGGCTCCTTTGGAGTTAAACATTGAGTTAGAGCCATTTGTCAAAAAGTTGAACAGAACAGTTACCTGCAGATTCATTTTAATGAACTCCATTCAAGAACAATGCTCTCTGAAAAAATATATATCATTAGGAGAATCAGGAAATCCTCCTAAAGCCAGAGCACTTGTGCTTTATACCAGCGCTTGAATAAAATCCTCCCCATGGGAGAGGTCTGGCAGTGGAGTTGGTGTGTCGCTCTTCAAAACCACAGGTTTTGTTAGCAGGGACATCAGCATGGAGTCCTTTGACCATCCCTAAGCTGCACCATATGCTGAACCCCAGGCATGGGAGACCCATCAAGTGTCTGACCTGGATTACCTAACGATGGCATTGTGACCCCTAATGATGGCATTGTGACTCCTTCAGGCTGACCCCATCATTTCCTAACCCACCTTCACACCTCAGTTTACAGCAGCAGTTGTCTCTGAGCTCGGACCAGGATGAAGGTGGCCACAACCTACCAGGCCACTGCCTTTCCTCTCCATCCCCCTCCATGCTGTAATCACCAAAGTGCCTGAACTAAATCATCTTTCTGCTCCACCTGTGAAGTCAGGACTTTTCCCTGAGCTTGATCTTGGTATGTTCTGCTGAGCCCAGGTGTCTGAGAACATACAAAAGGCAGTACTGAGTCAGGGCAGTGATCTTCCTTACCCACTGTCCTGTCACCCTACTAGTGGCTAAAAATGGATGTCTAGGGAAGCATATAAAGACCAAATAAAAAAATCATTGTGTCTCCCTGCAAGTTCCTCGAGCTCTAGGACTTTGTGGCCTATGGATTTCCTAGGCCACTGGCTGCTGTCCTTGCAGTTAATATTTGGTTGTTTTTTCCTCTACGATCTGGTCTAGTCACTTTTTGAAGCTTTGTAGACTTTTAGCCTCCACAACATCCTGTGGCAAGGACATCCACAGCTTAACTCAGTGTTGTATGAGGAAATGCCTCCTCCTCTTGGTTTCAAACCTGCTGCCTACTAGTTTCATGCTGACTTCCTTAAATCTCATATTAGAAAAGACAGTGAGCTGTCATTTCCTAATTGCCTTCTCCACATCTCTCTCAATTTTATAAATCAGAGCTGTTTATTCCATCCTTGTATGGGTGCCATACCATACCTTGGAAGCTTCTTCATACCTTTTCTAGCTCTACATTAGGCAAGACAAGGTTTTTAGGTAGCTGTAATTAGTATTTTTAATTAGACTTACTTCTATAGCTAGAAATACTAAGCTGGTTTTTGGCTCACAACACTTCTTTGCTGCTGTAATTTTTTAGATCTGGAGACGGTTTGTGTGCTTAATAGTGTGTTGATGGTTTTTTTATGATTCTAGCTGGTCTAACAAGAGATGTCCATCCACGGGTCTTGTTTGTCTACATCCACTTGCAACTACAGCAGAAGTTTTACCACACATTCTTTAAGATGGAGAATCTGGAACAGTATACCCTATTCAAGATGCGTTTGCGCCATAGATTTACAAAGTAGCATAAGGACGCTTTCTTTTTCGTTCTGTACTCCTCTCCAAATAGCTCTTAAATTCAAACAAAGGGGGTTTTTTTGACTGCTACTGAACATGGAGTTGCTTTTTATAGAACTGCCTGCCATCCTTCCAAGATCTCTTTCCTAAAGGGTAATAGCTAAAAGCACATCTGAAGAGCATATCATTATGTATGTTAATGGAGGGTTTTTTTTTCTTAGGTGCATTACATCTGATTTATCAATGCTGAATTCCATCCGGCATTTTTTTGTCAGTATTGCGGAGCTGATTTATTGCCTCTGCAAATCTTCATAGTGAGCTTTCATTTTTACCCTCCGTGGTCCTGTCTAGGCTAGTGAGCAAGCTTCGTACTTTCGCTAGACATCAAGGTCATTTACATATATATGTTGCACAGCTCAAGCACAAGCAGAGATTAGTTTGAAAGTCCACTTGCAAACATTCAGGAACTGACCATTATTTCCTACTCATTGTTTCCTATCTTTTAGCCAGATGTGTATATTAAGGTCTTACCTGTCTCACAGCAGGTTCTCTAACAGGCTTTGGTGAGGGACTTTGCTGCTTGCATTTAAGAAATCCAGTTAGACTTTGTCAATCAATTCTCCCTTGTCTACGTGCTCACGGACTCCTTCAAAGAACACTAGTGGGTTTATCTTCCTGTCACAAAAGCTGGTTGGATTATTCCCCCATAAATGAACAAATGTTATTTATTCATGTGTTATGATCTTATTCTTTATTATAAGCTCTACCAACTTGCTTGGCACACATTTCTAACTTGTGTTTTTCTGCTTGGAGAATTTTATTAAAAATTGTCATCACCTTCGCAACTTTCCGTTTCTCTAATACAAAGGCAGGTTGAAATGAGAGATCACACACCACAGCCAGGAGATCCATTATTTCAAACTTGCCTTTCTTTAGAACCCTTCAATGAACAGTATGTGATGCTGCCAATTTGTTTCTCCTGATATTTCCTAATTTGTTTGATTTTTGACACTTGAAGTTGAGGCAGCCAAAGTATGCGTTAAGGCCTCATGGTGAACAAAAATGGAAAATAAAAAGTCATTTCTCCTTTAATGCTATTACCGTTTCTCACTGCTACTTTCACATCTTAACTGTCTACTGATCTGCATAATTTCTGCAAGGCATTCACAATATAGTTAGGTAATTAATTATCATTAAATTTTTATGTCTTTTTTAAGTTGCTCCCAAGCTCCTTTTTAGATTCGTCTTTTTGCATCTCCATATTTAATCTACTGGAGATTGTTCTCTTCTTTTTTCCTCATTTGAACACAGCTTCACCTTCTTTCTTCTAACAGCCTCCCTTATTCTGTTGCTTAGCTATCTTGTATTTTGTTTGTTTCTTTGGTCTCTATACACTTCATTTTGATAGGTAGTATGCATCTGATCTAAGCCGGCAGTAAGAAGGAATCCTCGCAATTCTTTCATCTTCAAATAATCTTTTTGCTAGATGGTGTTTCATGCCTCAAATAAACTGGAACAAGCATGTCCCTCACCAGTTGTCTCCTAGCTAATGCAGCTTTTGTAATTCTTTTCTTAACTTGTCAGTCTGTCTTTACATTTTTGTTGCTTTTATTTTAGTTCCTTCAGCTACTCAGCTACCTGTGAGGACTTGTATTCCTGATGAATCTTATGTTGACATTTAGCTCTGCTTCTGACAAATCCTCTGAAATCCAGGTAAGGTCTCAGCAGGTTTGAATAGACATCTACTCAGAGATGTCAATCACCAGGATGGCTCAGGTCCATGCACTCCTATTTGTGCCTCCGGACAGTACCATGATGCCATATCATCATATAAATAAATGTAAGAGAACGTCTGAATCCATTCTTTTTCCAAACACCATGTAAAGAGATGTTCAGGCAAGGGCAATATGGCCCCAGATTGGCACTGGAGCAAGAGTCCGCAGTATTTGGTGCCGAAAAAAAAATTTCATTTGTTTATCTGTTTTTCCTGAGTCCCTTTGTCTGCATCTCTCCACTCAATGAGTATTCAATTATATCTTACAAAGTAGAACTATTTCAACAGGAAGGATTGAGGAGGAAAGGCTGGTGGTCACCTGATGCACAGATGATCTAGGCTTAACACCCTGATCTGAATTAGACTGAAGACCTGGGTCTCTGTCATTGCAAGTGAGGTCTTTGACCTCTTTTGTGCTATTGGCAGTGCTGGAACATGGTGGGGAGACAGCAACTGTTCTCATCATTCAGTCAGAATTTTCATCCCCAACCCGGTGAAAAGTGTAGCTGGAATTTACATTGGAAAGTTTCAAATCTGACAAACCAGCATTTTCAAATGGAAAAAAAATCTTTCTATCAAAAGCATCCTGGCTAGCAATCTTGTTATCAAGTGATTTGGGAAGGTGCATACATTTCTCAAGAGTTTTGAAGAAATGACTTATAAGGTTTTTCAGCCTGGTTTATTCTTAATGTCAGTGAAGCTTTAAAAGAGGACAACTCCGAGACTACTACTGGCAACTCAGGGGATAGTAAATCCCTGAAATGTGATGAAATTCGCCCTGCAATGTTCACAAACATAGGTCAACAGAAGGCTAAATGGATTCATAGGGTTTGGCAAGTGAGATGGAAACTCTGAAGATTACTGACGGGCTAACATCATAATATCAAGAAATTACTCTTTTGAGTATCCACGGAAAGTGTACAGCAAACTCCTGGAAAATAAACTCTAATGTGAAGCAGCCATCTGTCCAAAGTCTAGATTTACGTTTCAGCTGAGCTTTATTAAGTGTTTTAGGAGCACAAACTCTGATGTTATAGTTTAGGTTCCTTCTGTTGAAGGAACAGCAGGTGTTAGCTGTGTTGGGTGAAGACGCTCACATCTATTGTGTTGGATGAAGCACAGGAGCCGTGAGATGTAAAATGATGGCCAGTGGGAGATAACAAGTTTCAGAAAGGATTGGAAATACAGATGTGGACATCTGGTTTTCATACTCCTGACTAAAATTATATGTTTACTACACTTTAGCACAGATGTTAATCAACCTATGCATTTGTAAAACAAGCTATCTGGTCGTTTTGCAGTGTCTCACACAATTGGTAGAAATGGACTGTATATTTTATTATTTTATAAAACCTTTCTAAACCAATGGTCTGTACCAGAAGCAGGGCATTATTTGTGTCTGGAATAAGATGTATTCAGTAGTCCTTTCTCAAAAAAAGGGGAAGATGGAAGATATTTCAGGGATCTCCATTTTTCAGTACCAGTTCTGAGATTTAAGAAGAACTTGCTGAACATTTGGGAGAGCCAAAAAAGTAATTCATATTTTTAAAATCTTCAGTGAAGGCTATTGCCTTACAGTTTGAATCATGTAACATGGACGGATTATCCCCATGCTACGAAAATAGAATTTCATGGCTGTTTATGAATTAAAACATTTCTCCTCCATGATACCTCTTCACTATCAGAGCTGCTTTTGAAAATGTTTACTTTATAACAAGCCTCCTTGGCCAAAAGAGTAGCGTCACATGACATTTTTACCTGAGAAAGGGTCAAATTAGCAGTGGTTTTCAGGAAAAAAAAACATTGATCATGCACTAGAAATGTGCACATGTATTTGCAGACATCACTGGAAGTAAAGTCAGCACCCACGCATGTTAGGGTCCAGACTGGAGGTGGAAAGGTTCTCCTCTGTTAAAGAGAGCTGGTGGTATGGGACAGACTCAAGATCCCACAAGTTTATATGCTAGGTCTTCTTCTTTAACTGCTCCAATCATTAAATATCATTTGCTCTCTCCAGTGAATTCCCCCTTAGCTGTTGGTTTGGGGAGACTGGCAACCTGTACTTAAGAAAAGGCCAGGATTAAATAATAGAAGTGTTGCTGAACGAGGTATGAAATTGTGCTCCTGCCTGCCCCCACACTGCCAGACCCTTCATACCCTTTCTAAGTTTTTGGGTTTGTACCTCTCAGATTAGTTCTTTAGTTTCTAAACCCATAGCTCTTAAGAATAATGCATGCATTACTTTTCTTATGGCTGTGAAAAAAACTGTTAGCATATATTTTTACTTTGATACAAAAGATACTTTGACCTAAAAGGTACCCAGGTGTCAACTTCTAAACACCTGATCTGACAAGCTGAGTTTGCTCAGAAGTGATGTGGCAGCAATAATTTATAGGCTCGGGGAGCGGGAGAGGATCTTCTCACATCCAGTACAACCTAGATATTGCTTGGTGCTGCATCAGTCTTGATTTTACAACATTGCTTCTATCGTAAACACATCTGTATATCCGTATTGGATCACTTTGCTTTAGTGCCCGTTTAAAATGAATATAGCTTTGTAGTGTTTGAGAAATCACAGTGACAAAGCAAAAACCATAAAATTAAGCATAACTGAAGTGTTTGTTAAAACAAAACTGAAGCCAACCTGGCACACTTGCGTTTTATTCAGCCCTGGTGCTGGAATAATTCCCTCCAGAAGAAAACCAAAAAAAGGCTGAACCTCAAGAAGGAAAACAATTCAGTCCAGACTAAGGCTATTTCAGACAGTACCAGAAGAAAAACTCCACATGAAGGGAGTTGTTTTAAGCAACAAGGGCTTTAAGGTTATTTCCACGGAGTTTCAGGTTTGTCACTTTCTATGATGAAATGTTATTCCTGTTCAACATGCCAACTTTTTCAATCTTATATGCCTGAAGTCAAGCCTTTTCATAGGAGCCTGTGTTCCCAACACCCCCAAGAACCAGAACTGGTTTCATGTAAGAACCAAAATCCAGACTTTTAAGTGTAAGCATACCTGTTTGTAAATGAAGACATATGTTTATAATGCTGTTGTTTTCCCTGTTAGGGAGGAAACTTATTGTTAATACCAGAGGGCCAAACTGTACAAAGTGACTTTGTGCAAGAATTCAGCAAGACCACATCAGCTCTCTGACAGGAAGGACCTGAAGAAAGGAATTAGCAGGATCGGATGTGGTGCTTTCTGACAGACGGCCAAACCTAAGAGGTCAAAATAAGAAGCCAGTGCAAAAATAGATTTATGCTTAAATTGAAATGTGCACAATTCCCATTTCTATCGCTGGGCCCTGGATTAAGCAACTATTGTATGACAGTTATAAATCCAAAAGCCCTGGGCTCAACGAGCCACCCATTTCACCATAAATTAGGCTGCTTTCAACAATGCTGCAGTGGCAGCATTTCTAGTGGTATTATCCCCACTTTCTGCCCCAAAGGGACAGGGATCTGCATGAACTTGCCCAGTGATGTACATCCGAGGCCCTGCTCTGGAGCACTGTGCAGCTACGCCATCGCAGCCACTCCAGCTACGTCTCATTGCAGATTTCCCTCTCTCTTGACCCCATTCACCACCTTGCCAAGTTTTTAAGAACAAGGTGATATTCTTCAGCCTGGGACGAATTGTTCCCATTGCATAAGATGGACTGTCAGAAGTGCACAGGATCCCTTTTCCTGTGCGTACGAAGCTTTGCTCATGCAGACCACATAACCACAGCGATAAGTACCTGCTTCCTGAGGCGGGCGAGCAAATGTCTTGCAAGAACAGTGTAAGAACCCACACTTGAACATTCAGCCTGAAAGTGCTGACCTGTGCTGAAAATAACCTCGACAGATTGCAGGGGCAGATTCGTTGTTTTTTCACAGGCATCTCATAGCCTTAACTATTCAGCTGGCAAATATTCAGCTGGCAAGTAAGCTTCTCCTTCCAGTCTGTCCCTTATTGCCTGGGTGGGGACGGTGCCTCGGAGTGAAGCCCCTTGTTCCAAGTGCCTCATGTTTAACCTGATCCTGTCTTTCCAGGACAGGCATCTCAAGAAGTACATATCCTACAAATGGAAGATATTTAACAAGGCTTTTGGTGAAGGATGATCCAGAAGAGTTTCCAGCTCTGTGCCTAAGAACTTCTTTATCAGGGCCAACAACTTTCTACACTTGTTTCATCAGCGTCTTCTAGACATGCTTAGTGAGCTGTTAGCGTCAAAACATCATTCCTTATTCAGTTCTGCCCCTTGCTGTTGCTAGAAGGCACCATAGAGGGGGACCACTGTTCAGCTCTCTTCGTTTGAAGAGCAGGGGGCAACTCATTGAGTCAGAAGTTGATCCACATGAGGACAGGGAGCTGAACAAGGCACCTGGAAGTGCATCTGTGTTATCCCAGGGGACATCAGGTTTATATCTACCCACAATGGACTTTTCATCTCTTTTCTTTTCACACCAGCTGTGGGAAGCAGCAAAGTGGCTACACATGGGACAGGTAAGAAAATGCCACTAGGGCTTGTAAGCTGTATGGTGGCACTGGGAGTAATTAACGCCATCTTGACTCATGCTGTCTGCCCATGGCCGGGGTGCAAGTGCCCAGGCTGCTCGCTGCACGTCCCCTGGGGCCTCCCGTCCGCGGGCAGAGAGTAAGGCACAGAGCCTGCAAAGCCTCCACTCTGCTCCCTCATCCCAAAAGGTCACCATTCCTCTCCCATGAGCCAGAGCAGGAGGAAAATAAGAGGGCACAAATTGCTGCCGAAATGGGGCACACGGAGGCATGGGTACAGTGCTCCTGAGGTAATTGCTGAGGTGGCGTGGCTTTGGCAAGATGTCAAAATGCACAGCTGGCTAATATAGACCCCTCTTTTCTCCAGAGCCACCTCAGAAGCAGCTATTGATTCTTAAGGCAGTAATATTCATCTGGCATCTCATTCATTCCAAGTTAATTGCTTAAATGGGTGGAAAAGGAAATTTGTGAAACGAAATGTGCTGCTGCATCAGGCATAAAGGAAACTTCGTCCCTATTAAGCTGGAAATGCTTCCCAAAGACAACACATAGGCTTTACTGTGCCGAGGCACTTAAGTTCAATTCTTCAGTGGGGCCACTGTTTAAAGAGGGCATTACTAACTCGGTCACAGCAAGCTTCTGTACTTCAACTTCCCAGTCACTCAGTTTACTCTTCAGGATGGTTTCCCCTACAGCTTAAAAATATGACCTTGGAAAGAATCACTAAATAAGTAAATACTTGAGTCTAGCAGGGTTTTCTTCCTAGATCCAAACCCTGGCACAGATTGAAGCCTTGCAACTATGTCCTATCTGCTAAGGAGACTTCTGTTGGTATTAAGTGGCATATTGTTTAGAGAAATAACACATTTTCGTTAGGGAAGGAGAAAACATTCCAAATAAGCTGCTGGTCAAACACACATTTTTATGTGTGTCAGCAGCTTGGGAAGAAGAAGGAGAAGGGAGCAGTTTCATTTTAAGTGTTTCTCTGAAGAAAAGTTCCAGTTTACATTACCATGAATTTCTCCTTCAGAGTGCTTCTCATTTTCAGGATGCAATTTTGTGCTTCCTTCTCACAGCAGACTTTTTTCACAATCTATATAGCAGCGTTCCTTCAAAAACTGGCTGTTTTACCTCTCTAAATAAAGCTACTTTAGTACCTGCATTAATTCCTTGCATTTGCCATTTCTACCATACAAAATGCCTTTTCTGCAGAGATAATAGCACTGCAGCTATTTATTTAATTACTGAAAACAGTTGGCATCTTTTAAAGAAGCTCTTTTAATGTTTTTATTCATTATTGGGTTTTAATGCCATTTCTATTTGTGACCCCCCGCTGTATTGGCTCGCTCTTAGGTAAGTCTAGAGAAGTTTCTTTTCCCTCAATGTAAGGCCTGAGGAAGGTCTGAGTGGTATTTAAGGGATTGGCCCAGAACGCCATCTTGGGGTCTGCTGCCATTACCTTCTTGTGTCTGTGAGCAATTTTCTCCAGAAAAAAAACATTCAAGGGAGATTTTAATCCTCTATGGAGTGTTTTTTCTTCCTCAGCTCTGGTACTGCTGTGCGACGAAACATTCTCTCCTTACACCTTAGCTACCAGCTGCCTCAAGGAGCCAATGCAACCAACAGCTGCCAAAATAGAGACCTATTCCCATGCTCCTATGGTTCTCAAGGCTCTCCAGCTCGATGGCAGCAGGATAAGCCATGTATTGCCATCTCCTGTGGGTTCCCAGTCCAGAGACCCTGTTCCCAGGTCTTGGTTCAGGGACCCGGTGTGCTCTGAGAGTGCACCATTTTGCTGGAGAAATCTCCTCCAACTGCAAGTTCAGCTTAAGTTTTCAAGTTTTCTCCAAGAAGCCTGAAAAAGACTTTTTTTTTTTTTTTTTTCCTGAGGAGAATGCCATATTGTTGTGTTTGGGCTTTTGATTAAGGGGTGAGGTGCAAACTACTGTGCAGTCAAAGTCTGTGGGTGACTTATTGCAGTGATGGTAGGGCTGATCCAACAAGGATATGGCTGAGTGGCCAGTTCAAGAGTTAAAAGTTTCAGGCAGTCAGAGAGGATAGGTGAGTGGGAAAAAGAGGAGGAGGAACTGCAAAGAGCTAAAGGGAACTGTCAGAGTTTGAAATGGAGCAAGGTGAATCTGGAAGAATGGGGCTGAGAAAAAAAGTCAGGAATTTGTTGAAAGTGGCAGAACAAGCTCGGTGCAGTTTGGTGCAAGTCTGTAGCTGTGAATTCACTAACCTTCCTTCAGGCATCCGCAAAACAGGTAATAACTCTTTAAACTCAGTATTCTCTCATATCCTGCCTAAAGGAACATTTTAGCTGCTTTCTCGGTACTGAAACACTTCACTTTACTACCCTAGAAGGAGATAGCTGCAAATGAGGTAGATGACAGCGATATTTGATGCTCAAGCAATGGGAACACTGTTGCCTTGCTGGGTGACTGGCTTCACCAAGACATGGACACAGACAACAAATCTTTCCCTCCCGCTCCACATCAGCAGCTTCCTTATTTCTGGAGAAACTCTCCCATCCAGTTCAGTGGGTTTCCAACTTCAGTACTGCTCCCAAGATCCGGCCTCCTAAGGATTGCTGCTTTATTTTCTGCATAACAATACAAAGCTAAAGGTTTCCGTAAGGGTCTCATAATGAAAATAAGGAGGCTGACAAAAAATAAAGGCATTAATGCTCACTCACACTCACGTGCCACCTCTCCTCATCTTTTTTGGCTCTTGTTTTACACTTGTTAGTGCTGTGTATGGGTTAGAAGTAGCTTCTCTCTTGCTCTTTTTAAGGGTGCTGTTTTTAAACATAGGAGATTTCAGCAAAAGAGCCCCCACAAACATTGAGGAGGTACGTCTGAAGAACAACGAATTTCATCTGGGGGAGGTGGAAATGAGTCACAAGAGAGAGGCACTGTAAGAAAAAAGCGCCTAAGAAGAAAGACTTTAAATCTGCACCTTTGAATATAAAAAACACTTTGTCTTTCAAGCCGAAACACTGCTGCCCGGAGGAGGTGTCATACAATGTGTATAGCATCAACATTACCTACCGATGCAGAAATTCAAGGTAGCCACCATCAGTCCATGTCTGTCATTTCTGCTCTAGGGTAGATCGGCTGAGTGAAAAATGAGCCTTACCTGTGACACAGTTCAACGCCGTAACGGCGGGAGGCTCTGCCCAGAATCGTAAACTTTAATGCAGCGTTTCACAATCTCAGGTAATTTTTAAGTGAAGCTTATAAGAGAGAAAGGCTGATAGATATTTACTCAGGAGTTTGTTTGTGATTTGGCTGAGGATACGCTTCCAGAAATCTGTGACCGGTGCTCTGCACTCCTGCACATCAATGCACTGAGTGTTGTAAATGGTTATCGAGTAACCTCCGTTTCAGAGGAAGGGTGTACAAGTTCAACAAAACAGTGGTGTCCAAAGGAACCTGTGGTGAAGGAGCCCTCTAAAGAGCTATTAATCAAAGTAAAAAGAAAACCTTGTGAGAACACTTTAGCTTTCATAAGTTTTCTACCTCTAGGGAGATGGGTAAGGGGGAGCTGAAAGATACAGCAACACACTCATGTTTGCCTGTTTGTTTGCCTTGGTGTCTGTTATCTGCTACTTGATAAATGCAGGAATTGTATTAACTGAACTGCTAGGATGATGAAATTTTACTTTCTTCATTTGCTGTGGTTCTGGCAAGAGATAAAGAATAACTAAAACTAAGTTATTTATTAGGAAAATCAATGGTTGAACCCTGGAATTTCAGAGCAGTGCTCAGGTTTAACCTCTCAATGAGGAGAGCACTCACTGCCTTCAGATTTTAGGCTTAGTTCAAGTACCAAATTCCTGAATAAACGTGCAAACCCTCCCAAAATCTTGACTTTGTAATATTGAGGCTTTCTTGCAAGTTTTCCAGTCCATGTGCCTTCCAGAGAGATTAGAAATGGTGCTAGAACAACTCATTTCTGGAATTCAGAACAAACTGGAACTCTCACAAATCACTCTAGTCCAGGTTTAGTTCCAGAAATAAGGAAAGAGTACTGCAGAGCAATCAGTTATTCTGCTGTTGTTTCCTCTATGAGAAAAATAGTCATTAATGTATCTGGACAAACTTGCTTTGCTTCATTTCCAGCCTAAAAGAACATCTTGCTCTCAGTTCAGCTTCAGTATACAACAGCAAAAATGAGAAAAGAGCCCAACAATACACTAATAAATTCCAGAAATGCTGTACGATGTCAATAAGAGTCACTGACACATTTCCAAAAATGTGAAGTATTTGCAAGATATGATGAAGTGAAATAAATTGTTCCTCTTATGGCTCACAAAAGAAGCCCTATGAATATAGAAAGGATTCCAATTATTATCTTATCAGAAAAAAAAATAATTGATTTGTATTCTAGTTAAATTGTAGCAATTTATTAGAAAGATTGTTTCACCTATAAACTAAATAGCTTGATTTGTAGCGTGTCATTTCCACTGAGAGGAAATTTTAGTCTAACAGAAAATCCTCTTTTGCTAACTGGTTTCATGGTCTTTCATGTAAATATTCCACAAATGCTCATGGTTCTGCAAACCCAAAGTGAAAGCCATTTTCTCAGGAAAAGTAAGGAAGAAGTCTAATAAAATTAGGAAAAGACTAATAGGTCTAATAAGGACATCTAATTAACAGTAATTGAAAAGTCACCTTGGGATTAGATGACTGCGAAAACTGTTTTTCCTACATGCTAAAGGAGGAATTGAGGTGTCCAAAGTCACCTCCCGGACAGGCAGCAGACAACTGGCAGCAATCTGGACAGCACATAGGCTCTAATTTCTTCTTGTGGAGTCGAGCCTCTGGTGTTTTTGTTCTTCAGCTATGAAATGGAGGTACCTACTGTATTTTCCTTCCTCACCAGAACATTGCGAGACTGGCTCAGATTAAAACTTTCGACAGCTGGCTCTGGGGAACTGGGGTCGTGGAAGTGTCTGAGATGTTACTTTTCATTGCAGCATCAAGCTTGATTGATAGCTAAACGGATTGATTTCTATGCAACTGCTAAGAAAAGAATTTGAGAATGTTAGATTTCCATTTCTCATTACCCTATTTCCATTCTCACAGGGTACCAGCTGATTTGAGACATAGACTGCGTCTTTGGATTTACAGAATAAGATTAGCTATCGCTAACTATGGCTATCACTATTTATTCAGTTTGTCAAGATGGATTTTTTATTGCCTAGAAGGGAGTGTCTGCTATTTCCATTTTCCTGAGAAAAATAGGAGTTAAGACATATATCTGGAAGCAGCCTATAGTCATGACACATGAGATCACAGACTTCTGACCACACCAGAGATTTCAAAGAGAATTTAAACACCCACCTCAGCTTGAGACCCCTTGCTATGCAACTGATAGAAAGGCACAGACACCTTTGTAAGTGTGATTTCTGGGGAATAAACTCCTAAATTAACAGCTTGGTCTCCAAAGAAGAATCTGGTAAAAGAAAAAAGGTTATTCTGAAAAATACCACTGTTTATAATGTCCCTGGAGATCATTATCACTCCAGAATGGCTGCAGACCTCACAGTGGCTGGAGAATATATGAAATCTTGTGTTTTATCATAAAATGTTTTTTTAATACACTTTAAAAAAAAAACAACTCTGCTGAAATTCCTGTACATTCAAAGGCAAAATGTAAACGTCCCCCTAGAGAACAGTCTACTGGATGATTGCGGAAGAGGAGAAAATTAAATTCAGATGAATATATAATAAAAAACAACTACTTGCATGTAGCTACATTACTATAATTCAGGTGGGCATCGCTAACCTCTTGCTGAATTCTTAGAGATGACAAAGCTAATTTGTGGCAATGCCATTAATGTTGAAATGTCACACTTGAGCACAGTGGTTTTTTGTTCTCCAAACTTCTATTCTCTTCCTCAGTTTTCTGAAAGACTTTTCCACCTCTGCTCTCTGTGCTTATCACCAGCCACATTGTGGGCTTTTCTAAGGTTTTTCCCAGCTCTTCTTTGTTACTTCCTTTTTTTTTTAAGGAGAAAAAACTCTGCCATTTTAGAGAACCGTCATAGATCCCCTTTCGTCTCTGGGGCTATTTCCGCACCGAAAGCTCTTGGGTCAGGACTGACTCCACCAGTGGACACTGGCACCTTGATGCCTAATGGCCTTCATAGTTGCATAGCTTCATGCCTGTGTCTTTGGGAGCAGAGTAAGGATGGGCCATCAGCACCAGCCAGGATGGCCTTCAGGTGTATTGCCCACCAAGGAGGCCCTCTACTCAGCTATCTGTAGGGCACATGTACACAGGTCCTGAATCGGCTGAGGCAGTCCTGCGCTCAGAGGTTCCCGAAGGAAACCCAGCAGGAAAGCCTGGATGTTTGCATCCTCACCATTAAATAAGCAGCCCTGACAACAGGGTGGGCAAACCCCCTCCATCTCATGGAACAACACTTCATCATTACAATTCACAGAACCTAACAGCCTGTTATTATTATCACAATTGTTACTGATATCATTCTGGCTGTTTTTTCCCCCTTTTCATGCTCAGTAAGGAAATGGTTTCTTTGGGAGGAGAATTTTGAGCTGCCATTAAAAGATATCCTCAATGCTTCTCTTGACATATTGTGCAGGAAATGGACAACCTGGCAATAGTGTGAAGGGCAACTGGTATGGAATTATTAATTTTTTTTTTTTTTTTTTTTTTTTTTTGTCAGAAACATGTAGAATCAGATGAAAAATTGTTAACTTTCTAACTTCACGGGAGGAGGCTGAGATACTTTCCCGTTGCATGGGAGAGAAGTCACTGGGGATGGGAAGACTTGAGTCAAAGACAAGAACTTGAATCTGGACCTTCTTGTACCCCAGTGGTACCTGAACCACAAGCCAGACAGGCAAGGTGGGAAATCCTCTTTCTTGCTCATGTTTCAAAAGGTAAGACATTTGTTATGGTGCAGGAAGAAACACCTCAGAACTAGTAAAGGTTTTGTGAAATGGGGCTGGCATCCTCCCCCAGAGGAATTCCCTCCTGCTGAGCACCTTCTGCTGACCCCGCATGCAGAACACTCCCCTCAAAAAAACAGGAAGGGGTAGTGAGGGTGCGGGACAGGCAGTCTCACACCAGCTCCACATCAGGCAACAGTGGGATTTGAACCTGGGTTTCCCATTGTGTAGGCAATGATTCTAATTATTACCATTTCACATCATTGATTTTGTGAATTCACCCTCTGACTTCACTAGAAATGCCCCAATACTAAATAAGCTAATTTGCTAAATATACTAAAAAATCAGGTTTGTGTTGTCCTGAAAAAAAAAATCTTCCCCGTTTTGGGTATAAGTCTAAAACCAATCAATTCTTTATCTTCTTCTATCTAAGGACTCAGAATCCAGAGAGTAGTTATCCCCTCGTGTGCAGAGAGGTTGTAAGTGTATTTTTGATTCCACTCATAGATGAACAACCATGGCACAGAGCAGAGAAGAGATTTGCCCAGGGCCGTACAGATACTTTGTGGAGGAGCAGGGACTTGAACCAGCTTTCCCACATTCCTTCTCTGGTTCAGTAAGAGACCAAGATGATTTCAGTCAGTAGACATTACAGGGTTCTTCGTGTGACCCTAGTCTCACATTTCACAGTGTAGCAGTCAGGTACAATATTTTCTGCAAGTTTGTTTAACTTTGCTAGTGTTCCTGTTTACCTGCTTTCCTATGGGCGTGCTCAGTATTTCCCTCAGAAAACTTTGACTGGGCAGGAAGAAAAAAAAGCGATTTTATCATTTGTCAAAGATCTCCAGGTTTTGGAGTAGCATGGTCAGATTGGCACTTGTGATGGTAGTGCACACTTCGTGCAAGTCATAGGCAAGTGGCCTTTCTGCAAATCTGCTATGTTTCTTCTTCACCAAGTAAATTGCTGGTACATACATAAATCCCTTTTTTCTTCTAGGGATTCCTATTTAGAAATATGCAAGACCTGCTCTGTCCTTTTCTAGGCTATAGGAATGATGAGTTACTTTTTGCCATCTCCAAAACATCATTGAGAAGGGCAACGAAGCTGGTGAAGGGCCTGGAGCACAAGTCTGATGAGGAGCGGCTGAGGGAACTGGGGCTGTTTAGCCTGGAGAAGAGGAGGCTGAGGGGAGACCTCATCGCGCTCTACAACTACCTGAAAGGAGGTTGTAGCGAGGTGGGGGTTGGTCTCTTCTCCCAAGTAACAAGCGATAGGACGAGAGGAAATGGCCTCAAGTTGTGCCAGGGGAGGTTTAGACTGGACATTAGGAAACACTTCTTTACTGAAAGGAACAGGCTGCCCAGGGAAGTGGTAGAGTCACCATCCCTGGAAGTATTTAAAAGACGTGTAGATGAGGAACTTAGGGACATGGTTTAGTGGGCATGGTGGTGTTGGGTTGGGTTGGACTCGATGATCATAGAAGTCTTTTCCAACCTTAATGATTCTATGATTCTATGATCTCCACTGGGAAAATCCAGAAGCTCCTTACATCTTGTAAAATAGTGATGTAATCAACACTTCAAATTGCAGAGATTATGCTTACTTAAAACTGCTACCAATTTCTACACTGAAGCCCAGCATTTCTCAAAGATTATAGGAAGAACAGAGGAAAAAAATTATATGATTCATTATTTCTAAATCTTTACTGCATTGGTAAATTCTAAAACAGTGCACATGAGAGAAGAAAAAGGTTTTGAGGGATTCTAGGGACCGTTTTCATTCCTGTGTGTGCAAAACAAATCACTGTAAAACTAATTTGATTTATCTTCACGTCACTGTTTGTGGTAACTTCAGTCTGAGGTTAACACCTGTATGTCAGCAGAGATTGTGGGCACATATCTGAGGTGGAGGACAGAACAGCAGTAACACTGTCCACCTCTTTATTAATTATCTGATAAAAGATTGCTGGTGAAAAAAATATGTGCGACACTGTCCTAACATTCAATGCCCTTTTGCGTATGAGCAATTTCACTAAGGCTTCTCAGTTCCAAATATTTTTAGAACTGTTCCTGGTATTTTCCTCCTTAAATCTCATATATATCATACCTGACAAGCTTCCCCCTGTGCTCTGCTCTCCTAGATGGCAGAATTTTTAAGGACACTGGTTTATGAAACACAACTGGCATCTATATCCCTTATAAGAAATAATACTCAGGAGAGAGATTTCTGCGGTGGTCATGCAGGAATAGCAGAATTTAGATTCATTGACTGCTGCTGGAAAACTGCAGCATTCCCTCCATAAAATATAATGATATATAGCGCTCGTCGTACAAGGGAGATGTTTTATACCAACACATATATCTTTATGTGAAATACAAAATTATTAGTCAGTTCAACACTCATGCAAATTACCAAACATATCTCCAAAGCGAGCACAGCGTGGCCAGTGCCAATGTGAGGTCTGCTGCTCCTCTGCCTCAGTGAGCCCGATCCAGAAGTTGGTGGATGCTACCACCTCACTGATGCATCAAACATGCGGGGCCTCGCTTATGTCTCTAACCCACAAGTGACTTCACGTCTCTGTGCCTCTGAGAAATTACATGCCAGAGTGCTGGGCTCCTTTGGAATCGGCATCGTGATTTCCCAGGGAGAAGCATCCTCGGAGGGTTAAGGAAGGTTTCTGGGCAGTAGCCGAGCTAATTCCTGCTCTCATTTCCACCAGAATAAACCCAAAACTGTGTGACAGAAGCAAAGAAGCACGTCGGCACCTTAAACCCAACGTAACCAAGATCCTTCTGTGTCTGCACACAGCAGCACCTTCCTTGTGGACACGGGCACGTACTGCCTGGGAAGGATTTGGCCCAGAGCTTGTGGAGTTTGTCCTCATTCCCCCTCTAGAGGAGCTCTCCTTGTAATTCCAAAAACGTAGTTCAGTAGCTCAGCACAGCTTGGCTGATGACGAGAGGACGCAGAGCAACTTTGGAAACACAAACTGGCACGGGGAGAGAGTCTTTTTGGCTTAGAAAGGACAGCACACACGTTCGGAGCCAGAATGTGTAAAGACTTTTGTTCACAAACAGAAATCCCTTGTGCTGACAGGCTCCGAACAAGGCTGAAGCTCTTGTGAATGCAATATGAAAGTTGCCTTGTATCGGGATTAGCCGAGCGAACAGTTTGCAGCAAAGAATTGACTCAGAAAATTTAGTGGTAGAAGGATGGTCCTCCAATATATAAAAAAAAAATAAAATCAGCTGTTAATGCTCTGCTGTTTTGACTTTGTTCTCTCTTTAAAATCACCCAGCAAATGTTTCAGGAGAACGTGCTTCAGCCCAAGAGTGGCTCATGGTCTGTTTCTTACAAATATTCATCATTCAAGGTGTGATACTCGGTCTATAGGGTGACCCATATCCATGGCTGTTGTCTATTTGCATCTCTGGAGCAATGAAGTGATCCTTGCAGCAGCTCTGTGAAGTGGGGGACTTGCTTCCTCTGCCTCGCCCATGGCAAACTGAGGTTAAGAGGGTCAGACCCTCGGTACCAAGTCACACAGCCAAATGGGTCTTGCTGTGTCTCAGCGAGCATCACGATGTCAGAGCCACATCTTTTTCTGGCAAAACTGTTATCTTCCTGATACAGGGTTCTTCACTATCAGGCAAGAAAATGAAGTGTCCACACGGACACTCTCTCCTGGACTCATCTCTTCCAGCTGAGGAGGGATGGGCTGTCCTCTGGACAAGCTGCTGTCTCCATAAACTATAGATGGAGCATAAACAGGCCAAGCAACTCTCTTACGTGCCTTCAAGATTGCTGTGGAGGGAAGAGGCTGAAGCCAGATTGCGCTGAAGTTTCTGTTTCTGATCAAAAGTCCTATATTTTACAAACTACTTTTTTTTTTTTCTAATTTCTTCTCAAATTAATTTCAGACCATTTTCAAGAAAACAAATGACTCAAATGTCACTTTTCTCTGTGAACTTTCATATGTTCCAGCTTCTCCAGAGCAAGTATTCTCCGAAAAGGTCACAAACACAGACATAATAAAATCCCTAGATTATTTCCAACACTTTCCCCTCACTTGAGGCAGATGTGGGGCTCAGTGCTGCACCACTGCTGTTTATTTCACTGCAATGGTTTAGTTCTTATGCCCTGTCTTTGTTAATTATCTTGAATGCAGCTAATTACTACTGGATAAGTTCATTTATGTAACATGACTAACCCTCAGAACTGAAGAAAAGTGAACCAAGCCTAAAAATTAATGAGTTAAAAACTATGAGATTCAAAAAAATAGTAATTAGTCTTTGGATTTTTTTTTCTTTGCTGACAGCTGAGCCCCACAGTCCTCAATTTCAAGCTTTCTGCAATGACGAGAAACTTCTTGTTGTCTAAAACATAAGTGCCTTACTGCCTTGCAAGGCTCGTGCTGGGAAAGCATCAGCACTTGCAAAAAGCCCCAGTGCAATGTGGGGACCTGGGAGGGCTGCCCTGGCCAAGCAAGAAGCAAAGCAGTACTCAGGAGAGGACCTCAATGCCGAAGAAAGCAGTAGGTTCACATGATACAAGTCCGTTTGAGAGTAGCTTGGGACTAACACCCTTGGGTGGTGCCCCTTGCATGGGTCAAGCCCTATGTACGCTACCAACCGGCTGGCTGGGACTGAGGATTTAGGGGCTTTGCTTTTGTATTTCTTGCATGCCAGTCACCAGACTGTGGGTCTTCACACCTCACCCCCACTCCCTGTCCCACCAGGTTGTGACCGTTGAGGAGCCCCAGGGCGAGAGAACGGAAGCAGTTTTGTGGGAATTTCAAGACCAACGGCAATGCTGTGAGATCCAAGCCTGAGCCCCGGTGGGGAACTTCTAGGTCTTTAAAAGGACACTTTTACCTGCCCTTTTCTCTGCCGCAGCAATGTGAAGTACCATGCTGTTCTCCACTTTCAGGACATGCCTCCAAACACGTCTTTTTCTCTCTTTTCCACAGCTATCAAATTACTTTTTTTTTCTCTTCTTCATTTCTTTACTCACACACTGTCTCAGCTTGCATGAGGGACTCCACACAAAATCATCTGAGGGTGAATAGGAAGGACCCTTCCACTGAGTATGTGGTTAGGACTCACAGGCACAAGCATTTTCCAGCAGCACTGAAAGGATTAATTGAAATGTGGAGCCAGAGCAGTAATTATTTTACCAAACAGTGAAACGTTATTCAGCCCTCCCTTCTTACCTGCTACTGATGCAATCGAGGTCAAACAGAGCCAGGATATAAAATTACCACTGCAGTTCACCAATACTCTGCATTTTCAAAGCAATTAGAAGAGAGAGGTGCCCATGATTACTGTGTAAGAAAGAGGGTTTTCATTAAACAAATGGGTGTAATGCTTGCTCTAAAGCCCTACTACTGCTTCCCAACAAAACAAAACATACAGGGCTGGACTCACTTCTGACTTTCCAGAATGAATCCATTCACTTGAGTAGAGTTACTCCCGATTTACTCTGTGAGATCAGAATCAGACCTGTGCAATGAAAGACGTTAGAGGTGCTTTTTCTTTGCTTTGCTTTGCTTTACTTTCCTGTGAGCGTATTTTTATCTCTTCCTATTTGCAGTTCAAATACAGGGAAAACAATAAAAGTCCCAAAGAAGAAACTAAACTGGGGTGGAGAGCAGGAACTGAAAATATTCCAGACTTCATGTTTATTCTTGCCATAGCAGTAAATAGGGCTTGGTTCAATGCACAGCTCTGTCACAGCACGTTGTGTTTGCTTCTCCTTATGTCGGTGAAGCTTCACCGACTGCCGTGAAATCACCACTACAGTGAGCAAATAGAAACTGGCTGATGTTCAGAGCGGACAGCAGCTATCTCCTTCCAGCTTTCAGAAACTGGAACTGCTGAATGATCTGCTTTCTCAGACCTGCACAAAGTCAGCATCACCCTTATGTTAACAGGGAAGGGCCCTGCACTTTTATCACTATGAATCTGCCTCATCAAATCCACGGGGGCAATGCACGTTTCCCCCACCTGGATTTGCATGCTCTGCTTTACCAACCATCTCCATACATTTTTGTTCTTTAATCCACTTGGAACTTTCCAAAAAATTCAACCACCTTTGCTGAAATTTTCCATGTTTCACTTCTGACCGAAGGTGAGTTTGGATTTTTTAAAAAACCAGAGGAAAATTCCATTGGCTGCTTGTGAACTGAAACGTGCCAAAACAAAGAAACATTTCCCCCCATTTGAGAGGGCTTCTAGCCACATCTCATTAGGGAGTGTAACACCAACCATTCAACATAAGGGACCTGCACACACACCTTATGAAAGTCTCACCCTACCATTCAATAGGCAATAAAGAGCTACCTGCACCTGGACTTGCACAAGCAATGGCAGCTTGAAAACCAGATGATGCAGCAGGTTTCTTTATGTATCCAACCCAAACCCTATTGAAATCTGCAGGCATCCTTCGATTGATCTAACAACAACTCAACTGGACCTGAGCATCAGCAACAACATGGTAAAATTAGGGCTTCTGTCTGGGCGTTGTCTGTGGCTAGCTGGATACCTACTAGCCCAAAGAGGCTGGGAGCTCCCTGCATACCCCTCTGCCTTATATCCACCTTTTTTCCCCAAAGCAAGCATTTTTCCTAACAGCTGTCCTGGTTCTAGCCTGAATTGCTAAAAATGACCCTCTGCATCTGAACAGAAGAGATGGCCGGTAATTTTCTACCTTTTCCAGCCAACACAGAACTAGTTAGTCCCTTTCCAGGAGAACCAATCCCTGGGGTAAGAAGGTCTTCACAGAGATTTTCATTGAAGGAGAAGGGGAGACTATTCCATCACTGAAAGGATCTTGAAAGTTTGGTCTTTTTTTGCTATGAATGAAAGTGAAGCTGCAGAGATCTCCTAGATCTAATAACAGAAAGCTTTCCCAAATGCAGCTATCTTCATAACTTTGCTTTGCAAAGTCTAAGGCAGACCAACCTTTCCTGCTATTTCATTTTAATTTTTCTTTCTTTCTTTCCCTTTTCTCTTTCTTTCTGCCCATTGCGATCTTATCCCTAAAGTTTTTTTTAATGCTTCCTCTCGGTACTAGTGCCATAGTGGTATCTGACTTACTGGGTACAGAGTAATGTTGTTCAGCCCTCAGAAGGAGCTCTCTGGGGTAGGACTGGAACATGTTAGGGAAGTTTGTTATGGCCTCTGTCTTGGCCGACACACTGGGATTGAACTAGGTGCCTCCAGAGCTAAAAGCCCAGGTTGTTGCAGGCTGAGGTTCGGAGCCAGGCTGCGTAGCTGGGAGCCGTAACAACTCCTGTCCTCTGCGGATTAGCACAGAGGGGGACTTGTGAGTGGTCCATGTGATATCTGTTCGGGAGGTAAACAGAGGATTTTAGTCTCCTGGGCTGTCAAACCAGCTCCTTTGACAAGCTCTAAATTCACTTAAAGCCATGTAATTTGAACGTGCTGTGGGGTCCAAGTCTACACCCTTGATACTGCATCAATAGGCCCATTAAGATTTAGCCAAGTTTTGTGTGGTTTGTTCGTAAACAGTCACTGCGACGATGTCTCCTTCACAGAGATAAGCACTCCTCTGCCAGAGCACAATAGGGGCAGCTCACATGGCGTGAATCCATGACTTTAAAATCATTAGGGGGGGAAAAGTGCAAAAACAAATTGAGCTCAAAAGACATTATTAAACTTTAGCAGCTTCGCCATCTTGTGTATATTTTCCCAGATAGAGACCTTCTATGCTGAGCAAGGACTTTGTCAGCACTTGAATCATAAACACAGTCTTGTAGGGCTTTTATAAATCAGACATAACATTTTACCATAGGATGGAACTTTGCACACAACTCCTCAGCTAGGAACGAAACACTTTCTTCTTTTTAAGGTTAGGAAATTTAAATATCGTGTAGATACCTCTGAGAGCCAGGATGTTGCAGGACAGTATAGATTTTTAACTTCTTGAATACAAAATTCCATGCAGAGAAACATCACATTGCACTGACATTTGATTAGACTTTTTTTTTTGATAAAGCCATTACAATCTAGTGGTCCAAAAATGCAGTCTCAGCCCTCAGTCTGTTCTCACAGTTCTTCTCTGAACCAGCATCAGATACCACTTTCCAATCATATGAACTAGAGGTAGTCTTCCATAATGCACTGAGTATGAGTCTCGAACAGGATGATTTGGCAAATCTGTTCCAAACTTCAACAAGAAGCACAAGCTGGACACCCTCGCCTAATAATTTCTGCAACAAATCTATCTTTTTTATTTGAACCACACCAACTGCTTCAAACACAACATCTATGCTTATCTTAAAGATTGCAGAATCTTTAAGATTCTCCTGTGGCATCTTTGGGTAGGAACCCAAATTATTCCCACATATAGGAAAATTCAGGTAAGGAGAGAGAAATCAGAAAGCTAAGTAGTCCACAGTTGCTGACTGAAGCCACGGGGGAACATATGGTTGCAAAGGAACAGTGTTCAGGTGAGTTGTTATTTTCAAATATCTTTAAAAAGAGCATGGTTAAGAAAAGACTTTGCTGAGAAATTGCACAGATAAGAATTCACTGTTGGTCTTCCTTGTTGTCCCCAATGTGATAGAGTAGGACACCAAGGGAACATGCACACAATTGGGCAGGGTGAGAGCACTCGTGGGAGTACTGAAGGCAGCCAAACCACAGAGCCCCAAGCTTCCAGGGAGGACCCATGCTCTTCTGTGCCTATGGCCCCTTGGTTAGAGCAAAGATCTGGCAGTTTGGGCATGGCGGTCTTAGAGCACAGGGAGCCAAAGCAAAGTCTTCTTCCAGCAGACTGTTCTTTGTCCAAAGAGGGTTGGCCAGGTTGTGTTACAGCTATCTGCTATCACTGGTAATATTTGCTTTATCAGTTTTGTGCCTTACATCATCTGTATGGCATGTAACAAGTTTGCAGTAGTGGGTTAACCCTCTCTCTTTTTGCTCATATTATCCTTTGAAGGGCTGTGCTTGCAGTAGGCTGAGTGCAGAGTTGTTTGGATATTGATACATCCCCACCCTGAAGGCCAGGGAAAGGCTCCCACTGATTGCTGTGGGGCCGAATGCCCCACTGTTTTTCCAAGAAGAAAGCCTATAAAAACAACGGGGAGGCAGCTCTGAGCCCCTCCTGGAGCTGGCTTCAGTTCCTCTCCTCGAGACCCTCTTCAAGCCAAATCCCACTTTTCCAGTCCACCCTTAATTCCCTGAGCCTTTGCGGCATTCCAAGTCCCTCATCACTCCGTTCTCCTTCAGGTTTTCTGAGTGCTCCTGCACACAAACCTCCTTGATCGCTCCCCGGTGTTTTAGTTCAGCAGTATCCCTTTGCACTGTGAGCCAGACGAGATGAATGCCGTCATTACAGCTGGAAAGGAGACAACGTCGCTCTGCAAAGCAAGCAGCCATCTCAGCACCCAACCTGCTGGTTGCAAGTCTTAAGGTAGGAGTGTCGAGGTGTGTCTCGGCTCCACTTCAGCGCATTTGCGGGCCTTCCTCAGCTCCTTGGTCTTGCTTTAATGTTTTTTTGTATGTCTGATGCTCTGCCCATTGCCTAAGCTTCCCCCTCTTCAATGCAGGGCTCTCAGGTTTTCAGCCTTCCATGTGGAAAGGACTATTCGTCTTACACTGAGTGAGACTTCGGGGAAAGTGAATGAACAGAAGAGAGCACTTAGAGCCCAGACGTTGAAAGGCTCCTTACAGAAAACACAAAAGAGCTTTTCTTCTCATCAGTGTTTTCAGGAGACAAAAGAAAACACATTTTCTGAAGTGTTCCTTGGAGATATTTTGTTTTGAAGTGGTTAAAGAATTTCGAATGTGAGATAAGGGGGAGACACTGGCATGGAGCGAGGATAACAGCTTGTTCCTCCAAGGGCTAGGATTAAATTGCAGGGAATGCTGGCACTCAGCCCAAGCTCAGCTTCCCCGGCCCCAACACTTGCTTAAAAAGGTAGAACTTGAAACATGTGCTTTGCACTCTCTTCTTATCATCACCCTCCCGGCTTCAACCATTGTTCATGTGCTCTGGCATTCACAAAGCCTGCATCTACGTTTTGCTTGAGACAGCGTTGATAAGCCAGATGATGAATGTGGAAAACTCCTCCCCGGGAGGGTTTGATTGGGGCTGCATTTGAAATTGCTGGCAAAGGACTCTCCTGTTGTTTTTTGTTCCTCTATGCCCAGCACTGGGGCAGACCCCATTTTGAAGAAGGCTACAGGACGTGGAGATGCTCCGCTTGCAGGTGACTCATTACCAGGTTGACAGTGCTTATTGCTGGATTATGTCAGCTCTTGTTTTGACATGACACAACTCAAGATCTGTTCCATGTGCAGTTCCCACTCTTTCTCCTTACCTGCCGTTGCTTTTTTTTCAGCAGCAAAGTCTTGCTTGCAGACATTTGAAGCTTAACATTATTTGAGCCAGAAACTGTGCAAATCACTCACAGAGTCCTCCCCTCTCAGTTTGCAGGCGTTGCTGACAGATACGAGATGTTTCACCTGTCTAACCTTCAACACACATGTTCTCACAGCAGATGGGTGAGTGGGGATTTTCATGTACTTGAAGTCAGCATGGAGTTGCAGATTAGCCAGGTCTGTGAATCAGAAAATACTGCGAGGCCCTTTTTGTGCGCTGACAGAGAGTGTCAAGACCTGTGTTTGCCTACATCCATTTATCATGGCTTGGTATGTTCAAAAATGTTGTTGTTCTTCATTAACTCTTTCATCTGTAAAAGGCCAGGATCTTCATGCTGTCTTTGCTGCCGCATTCCTGGGTGTCCCAGGTTAATTGATTAATGAAGTAGAGCTGCTGGTATCTGTACAAGAGAGGGCATCTTGATTTAATGTAGATACTACAATGATGGTCACCGGAGGCCTGAGGTAAACACAGGGGCCTGGTATGCAAAAAGAAAGAGACAGTGCCCTGAAAGCCTTATGTGCTAAGTAGCAAGGCAGAGTAGCATTTTACCCTTTTAAAGTAAGGGAGGAGGTTGGAGTTGATGGGAATGAGGGCAGGAAATACACAGGGACTTGTCTAAGATCATACAAGGTGGCAGCGGGACATCTAAGAACCCAGGTCTCAGCCACGTGTCTTAGCCACAGAGAAATCAACTTGCAATTTTAGGTGGATGTGTCTTGTTAGGTATGTGAGCTATGTGTAGACTGCTGGCTTACTTATTCTCTTCTGGTAAGAAAAGATGAACAGTCCCGTCTCTAACCAGGCAGAATGCAGGGATGCACACTGAGCCATAAAGCTCCTCGGCTGGCCGCTAAACCCTGCCGCTGTACGTGGATAAACTTTGTGCTGTTCCCTATCTCATTCTCCAACAGCAATTTTAGCATTTCCTAGCCTGTCTGGGTTACAGGTGATTCTATTTTCATAACTCTGCTTTGTCCCAACATAAGGACAGGTCCCAAATCCAGCATATGTAAGCACAAACAATATTACTGCATGGGTCAAATTTCCCCTGAGGATAAAAGAGAGTCATAAAGCCCATTTCCCAGTTAGGGTGCCAGAATGTACTGGGACTGGGCTGGGGAAACAGATGCCCCACGAAAAACAGAAGTGCCAGTTTGAACCTTGATCCTCCTGTGGCTTGGAAGGAGGCTGCTGTGTGTTTTGGGTTGGGTCAGTTTTGTTTGGTTTAGGATTTTTGGAGATAAAATATGGATTTTAGTCCATGTATTTTAAGTAGTTGTATCACAGAGTTGGCCTGTGTTGTCTCTGACATATTGTATACATGCAGCTTTATTTAAGTAACAGCTGGGATATATGCACATATGTCATCTATCAAGGATTGGAGAGGGAAACGCATGAGCTGGTGCATTTTTGTATACTTGCTGTCATCACATTCGTGTAAAAAGAATTAAGGCTCAAAGAAAAAAAACTTCTTGCTCCATCTGACCATGGAAATCTTCTTCCTTTAACCTTATGCCCTGCATGGTTGAGCAACTGTACGGAAAAGTTTAAGTGGGTAGTACAGAGATCAAAAGAACTCCATCCATTATAAATTATTTGAGTCTCTTGCACTTCAAAAAAAACCAGAGTCAGGTTCTGTTTGTGTTCTTGTGGGTTGTTGTTGTTTTAACCTGTTACTATTTGTTTCTTTAACTTCTTATTTTGATGCTGATTGTGCCCCTCATCCAAAGCCTAAGAAAATCATTAAAACAGGGACTGTAAGCTCTGTGGAGCTAAGACCCTTCGTTTGTCTCTCTTGGAATGGTGGGTGGCTGCTCGAGGAGATAAATAGAAGTTAGTGATTTTGGGCCCTTTCATGGATGGACAAACCTTAAGGGACCAAAGTCCGTAAGGAAAATGGTGTGTCTCTATTGGGGCTTTGTAGAAGGTATCAGAATCCCACTTCCCCGGGTAATATGGGTGATACGGGTGTGATACGGGTGACAGGAGGGCCTGGGGAGGTCAGAGCACACCTTTGTGGGATAGGTGAAATTTTACTCGAAGTGAGGTGGTGTCTGGCTTTGAAATGTGTCATTTTGCTAAAATCACCTCTCAACAGAAGCACAAGATCCAAATACCGGTTACAACTTTCTTTAGCCCCTCTCAGACAGCAGAGGCAGCTGGACTTTGAAACACTGAATCGAGGTTTGGACACCCTTTGTTCTTCATGCCACATTAGAGAAGTCAGTGAGGCGTAAGGGAAAGACATGAAAATCATATTTATCTTCTGCATATCTCATCTACAGATCTACAGATTGTCTTCCCCCATCCTCAAAATACAGAAGCTGATATTTTAGAAAAGACCCAAAGCTGATTTAATCCAGTATCTTGACTCTGACAGTAGCCAGTGGCAAATACTTGAGATAACTGCATTAAATCATGACTGCAGGCAAATTTGAAATAATCTTCTCTCTCAGAATACCCACCCTGCACTGAAATAGTTAAGAAATGACTTCAGTTCTGAACCAGAAGGTGTACTAGCCCTTCAAAGGTACATGCTGTTATGATGTGTAACCTACACCTGGGTATCCTCGTTATTGCTAGGAATATACTTTTTTGAATATGGCTAAGCAGCTCCCTGCAGCAGTGAGTGCCTCATGCCTTCACGTGTGCTACCAGGAGATGGTGTTTCCTTTTTTACTTGTGCCGGTTCCTCTGAAAGCCACAATGCTTTTCTGTTGTGAGTTTGGAGAAACACCTTAGGATGTCTCCCAGCAACTTATTTCTGTCACATTTTCTGGTATTTACCTCCTTTCTCACTTGATACAACGACCGCTTACATGGGCCCCTCCAGCTTTTGCCCTTAGGAACATTCCTCCCAGCAGCGAAGGCTCATATGCATCTCAGCTAATTTCAAGCATCTCAGCAAACTGACCTAAGGAGACAGACCCAGAGGCCAATTGGGATGTCACGGTCATGACCCTGGAAGTGCCACTCTTTCTCTGTGGCTGGAGGGAAAGTTGAGGTTCCCAGTGCCAAGTGTCCTGAGTCGGTGGGGATCAAGGCATGTCCTTCATGAGTTTGCTTACAACCACCCCTACCTGCAGTCCATCTGCATGTCCTCTTCTGGTGCTTGTCTTGACTTAGTGGAAACACCATGTCTAACCACACTCTGAGGGCAGGTAGGGGTGGCAGGTGGCAGGACTTAAAAACATCCAGTAAACCAGTCACAGATTGCGTTCAGATTTGGTTTTAAAATGCTACAAAGCTCAGCAAGTAATACCAGCTGAGTTTTGCGTTCACAACCTTCTCGTGTCCTGAAATACAGCAAGTGCCAGATCATGTCTTTCCCTTTCCGAGCTGCTGGGTAGAAGGAGAGCTGTCATGCTGTTCCCCATTAACACCACCACCAGTCTGCTCCTCACACCCAGACTTTCTCACAGAAATCCAATGCCTTGCATGAGCTGTAGGTGGATTTCTAAGACCTAAATTTCCCTGGAAGCATTTTCATTACTCATAAACAACATTTTCCACAGGCCTGTCTGTAACTCACTCTCTGAAAAGACTTGACATGGATGCCACGTATCTCCACAGGCTTGCTCCTGTCCCGAGCATGTTTCTGGTAATCTGCTACAAATAGCATCATTTCACTTGCATGCAAGACTCTTCAGCCGAAGCCTTAATCTGAACGCTGTGCGCTGGTTCTGAAGAGCTTCCCCCTCCCTTTCAGCACGTTGATTTTAATCTCCTGTATGGAAAATGCTGTTAAACCCATATGGGCTGATTTTGCCATCACCAGCACTGTTCCAGTCTTTATCCTACTGTGAAATGCTGCCAGATCAGGAGAGTGGTGTTTTACTGTCACCCTGCCTGCAGCAACTGACAACACTGGGCAGGCAACAGTCCCATGATTCATGTTTAACTTAATCTATGGCTGTCAAAATTACTGGATACTATCAAAAGACAGGAAGAAAAGAAAGGAAAATCTGACTTCCACAGGGCTGTGGTCAACTAAGTGTTGACCACATAGTGGAAATGAGAAAGAGTCAGAGTGAGGCAGCATATAAGTAGGAATTAAGAAAAACGAGGATGAGCTGTCAGGATAACCCAGGGCTGCTGTGTGTCCCGCAGTCCAGGCTGCAAAGCAAAGCTCCTCACAACGTCAGGAGGGCATCAGACGAACCCAGACCTGGGGCTCAGGGCAGAGCTCTGCTCTGCTGTCCCGATGGAAATGATGCCAGGGGCAGGGATGTGAGCTGAATTTCTGGCTCTGCCTCTCTTTGTAGCTAACATAAGACTTACGGCAGACGAACGAATTTTGAGGAAGAACCTCTCTGGTTTCTAGCTGAGGTCACCTCTTGCATGCTTCAACTTTGCTGGAGAAAGCGAGGTCCATAGGGTGAAACACTTTGAGACAAGGGCCATATAAAGCCATGTATGTGTGGCTATATATCATCTTCCGCATCACACACAGACCTCAGCATGCTGTGAGCAGTCTCATACCTGTACCCACCCTCTGAAAGGTGCTTCCTCATGGCTTTTTATGTTTTAGCAAAACGTCTGGGCAAATAGTGAGCGATGATTTCCTTCAATTGTTGCCGCCATCCTCCACCACCCTCAAAATTATTCATTCTAGAGGAAACTTTAAAAAGCTTTTGTTTGAGAATTCCCTCCCTCTAATTGAGCGCATTGTACAGAGATCAAAGCACTGTTTTTAGTGGGTCTTGGTAGGCAGGACTTTTTCTGAACAGACTCCAAGCTTTTGGTGTAGAATGGGTCAAAATGACCTTTGCTTTCCCCCCCTCCCACATTCATACATTAGTGACTGCTAATTCATATTAGCTGTCATGGACTAGACTTAGTTTCTAGATCAGTTATTCTTACAGCCTTATAGTTTTCACACAGAGTGGAAGAGTAAACTGCTCCTAAATCGCACACATTCGAACCTTAGAGTGTTGCTCTAGGAGGGAGAATATCCCTCTCAAAGGTTTTTTGATGGATACATTTCACCTCTACCAGCTTTCCACTTATGGGACCAGAGTGGAAGGAAGTGGAGGGAAGACTGAACGCACGGCAAGCTGCCATCAAAGAGATCCAGACTTCATGTGTGGGTGAGTTTCCTGACGCAGTACTCCCATAGGTGGGCAAAGCAAATAATAGCTCATTTTATACCCCTGAACACAGAACTCAAATGTTGAACTTCAGCAGAAATATTCATTACAATGAGGAACATGGACTGTTAAAGACCTTAAAAAAAAAAAAACAAGTAAATTTTATACATCACCCCTGGGGAAAACCACCTCCCACACACAAGTCAGATGCTAGTCTTGGCTTGATGTTGCCTGAAACGCTAAATCCTAAAATGGGAAAGGAGATGGGCACCTTAGCATTGCTGGTTTCAAAGCTCTGTGTAGTTAATGACCTTTGGAAGGAGACATTCATCACCTGCAGGAGGTCCTGCATTTAGAAGGGCCAACGGGTTATCAGAGGAAAGCAGCGGAGGGATGGCTCCAGAGAGAAGTTCTTAATGGAAAAGGGCAAAAAAGAAGAGCAGAGGAAGATAATGTGAGGGTTTACTCATAAACAGATGCATTTCTCTGCTGCCAAATTAACAACCTTACTAATGAGGGTTTAGAGAGTCTTTTGCCAAATAACTAATATTACCGTGTGTGAAAAAGCTCAGGTTTTCTAAATGCATGCCTCTCAATCTCCAGCCAAAACCAGCTGAATGCTTCCTCATTTAATACCCAGTAAAATGTTTTATTTAAATGTACCATAATGCGTTCAGTGTTTCTGTTACGCTGAAATGCAATTTGTATCATTTAAATCCTGAAAATACCACCACTTTGCAGGTTTGTTCAAGCTACCAAATACATCATATTGCCCACTGCTGCTATATTGGGGGGTATTTTGAGGAGAGACAGTAGTCCAAAACAGTATTCATGTTACAGGAGTTTCCCAGTCTCAGACAATTTTTTTCCCTAATTTTTGAAGTCTGCAACAATCCATCTGGAATTTTACATCCATGATCTTCTGGAAGAACGGGCCTTTCTTTCTGGAAAGTTTGAAGTAAAAATGGACAAAGCGCCTTTGAGACCTGGAGCTTCAACAAATGAGGTGTTTTCACGCTTGGAAAAGTTGCCCAGTTTGTGTTTATTTTGGCTCATCTGACCGTACATGGCTGGAGCTACGGACAACCGGGGAGGATCAATGCTTTCCACCAGCTCTTAGTAATGTTGTTTAGAGACAAGGACTGGAGGCCTGGCCCAACAGACACAATTATAAAAAAGGGCCAACATGCTTGAGTTTAAAGCTGAAAATCTTAACATGGAGGATCACTGAGTCCAAGAAGCATCTAAATTACATTTTCCTAAATGGACGAGGTTCCTCATATGGTACTCTGCAGTGATTTGAAAAGGAGGAGGACTGTCAAACTCAAACTGAACACAACACAATCTTTCCACTAGTTCACTTAGACCTTAGTCCCTTGCAGAGCTGTCTCCCGAGGCTGCGAGAGATGTCCTGCTGGGCTGCAGCTCTTCCCTTAGTGCCATCTCCCCTTCCCAGCAGTGCAGTTAATGTTCTGCCTCCGCTGCAGATCCCCACCTACACCCACAACCCATCTTGGTTTTCTTTGACTTTATACCTATTTTCTTCACCTCATGACTCGTTGGGGTCAAATAATTTTTGACTTTTTTAGCGATTGGAAGTCCATTCCCCCCCACCCCCCACCCGCCCCCCCCGCAACCATCCATTTGTGACTATTCTAGCATTACATATTTGCAAAGGTGCAACCGGGCTGAGGAAGTCTCTGAACACAAACTGCTGAATCTTGCTGCACGTTTACCCTTTTCCTATGCTCTTTCTTAGGCATCTACTACCGGCCAAGGCTCAGAAACAGGATAGTGGGCTACCAGGCTCTTTATACAATCATTCTTACGTTCTTGTGCTCTTTTAATGCACCATTTATGCTATGCTATAATAACTGTAAATCTGTGTGAGTGATGAGGCTGTATTATTTTCAGGAAAAAGGATGTTTCTTCTTTTAGGCGGCGCACTGATCCATGTGTGTTTATAAGCTATTCTTTCTGTCTTATCCACAAAGGAAGTGAATTTGGGACTGTCTACTCAACAAAAGGTGGGACTGCAGTCACGATAGCTCAATCTAGGCAAGCTGTTAACAACAGCACTGACAATATGGTGACGCTGGCTTTAGCAATGGCACTGTGAGTAAATAGCACGGTCCCAGGAGAGTTCATATGCTGTCACCAAAGCTCTTGCTGTGGGGTCTTTGTTGCTACTGCAATTTACTCCAAACATGTACCATCTGATTCAATTTTCTGCTGGAAAGCTAAGTCTAGCTGTAAAGACTCCTGCTTTCCCAAGAGTCATAGCCAGCGTGAGCCCGAACTAAGGGCATCCCAATGGCCAAAGCTGTTCTACACTTCTACGCACAACTTGGTTTCTGGAGTGTAACCTTAATTCAACCTAAGACATTGGAAAGACAAAAGCCCTGCTGAAACCACAGCCTCATTTCCACAGGACTACAACAGTCAGCCCTGAATTTTGAAAAGCCTTACGTCCTTTGTGATGCCAAGATGTTTTGGGGGAGTCACAGGAGGCTCAACCAACCCCTCACCCTTCCTTGCCCCGCACTGCCAGCAGAGGGTTAGACAAAAGCTCGCTGTGTCATATCGCCCAAAATACTAAAGACTAGCATGAAATGACACATGGCAAACACCCCCTCCAGCCAAGAGGTTACCAACATGTAATCATGCAAGATTTATATAACAATAGGAAAAGAAAGCAGATATTTTTCTTTTCTAACGAAAAATACGCGTATGCACCTACACTAATAATGTTCGCCTGACCTTGGCCAATCTGCTTCAGTAAATATCATGCAAAGTGCCCCCTGGGAAGAGTTCAGGACACTGAAGAGTTTGGAAATTGCCTAGGATAAATCATAAATAAAGCAGCCTGCCCTCCAAATTAAAAGCCAAGCTGATGGAGGAGTACAGTTCCCAAATGCGACACTCCACAATCACAAGGTCGCCTGTGTTCGGTTGTACACACACGAGCGCCGGTGAAAGAGCAAACCGTTTACGAGGAGGAAAAAAATCATTTCAGGTCCTGGATGGGAGGGTAGATGGGAGAGGAGCTGCATAGTCAAGGCCCGTGTCACTTGATCTGCAGCCTTCTAGGCAATGTAACTATTCTTTTCAATTTACCACATAAGCTGCCTGGATAAAGAAGCTGTTTCTCTGCAGCGCGAGGGTACTCTCTGTCTCTGGAAAGTCTCAGTCACTTGGAAACAGAAGTGGCAAATGCTGGCAGTGTTAGTATAGTCATTTTTCCATCACCCATGCTGAAAGTTGTTTTCTGTCTCCAATCTCTTTGACATGAATGGTTGATTTTGAAAAAAAATGTGTGTACACAAAGGAAACCACTGAATGCAACAGCAAGAAAACATGTTTAATGTGCTCACTTGGGTGCTGTCATAACCTGGGTACTTTCAGGGTTCACAAGTTGCCCACTCCACAGTTGAAAAATCATATATAAAGCCCTTCAAAATCATGAGATCATCTTAAAAAATCATGAGATGGTTGAAAAATCAGCAACAGATTTTTACTAATTTGAATTCTAAAGATTAAAGTATCATGGTTCATATTCTCAGCCTCTTCTTTGCAACAGCTGCTTGTATTTTTGTTTTCATTAAAAGGTGAATTCTTGTGTAGTTGCCCATAGGAAAACAGCCATAAAAAATTCATAGAGGCTAGTGATTTTGGTTTAGTCAGACGCATACCCAGATACATGCAGACAAAAATGTCGTGGTCTTACTACAGGTCTCGCAATGTTCTGTGTTTTTGCTAAAGGTTCACCAGCTAGAATAAAGAGACTTGTATGAAAATTCAGCTTTCAGTTAAAAAAAATAATAAGGAACTTCTAGGCATTAACGTTACAGAGAAATATTCATATGTGTGAAGCTGAGAGTCAGATGGTAATTCAGATCTTAAAGGCATGACTTTTACAATGAGATGTCATGATTTCCAAGCAAGTGCCTTGGATATGAAGGCCCGGCTCAGGGGTTAGGCCAGGGGGTTGGGATGTTAGCGGTATTCCAAAACACTCAGATCATTTGGGGAAAATCTGGTCTGGAGTTAGGTGCACAGGCAGGACACCGGTTTATACATGTGCCTCTGTTACAGGAGGGAGTGTATAAACACAGACCTGTCTGTGCATATTAAAAAAAACGTTGTGTGTTAACAGCAGCAAGTCCTGGGAGCATTGAGAAGTGAGTCCATCCCCAATTGCTTACACCACCGCAATGGTGTAATGCAGTGGTGCTCCCAGCTTGCAAACCTGGGACACAACGGCTGCAATCAAGAAATGCACAACCTGGATTTGTCTCAAGCAGCTGCGAAGTCTGAATCCTAAAGCTGCCATGTAAACAGCAGCATGTGGAGCGAGTTCCCAGCAGGACTGGGGCTGCAGCAAACTCCCCTTCCTACAAAGGGAAGGGTCCTCAAGCCCCAGCAGGTGGGATTCAATCCCGAATAAAGCAGTCTGGACTCAAACTGGTCCTCCCAAGTAAAAAGTTTGGCTGTTTATTGTGTCGCCCTCAGAGCCATCCTGCTCTTGGAGAAGGATCGATATTTTACATCTTTGAGCCTTGCTGTTTGGAAGGTGACTATAGGAAGCCAAGTTCTGGTGCTTTCAGAGCATCCAGAGGCACCCAGACAAAACCACCTCTCATACATGCCCCGTAGCTGAGTCCCAAGCCCAAGTCTTAAAGGAAGAGCTCACACTAAAGCGGCGATGATAAACCAAAGGCTAGCACAGGAAAGCTGAGATCTTGTGACGTATATAAAACACCCACAATGAATACTTCAAGATCTCTGAAATCTGTTTCCTTTTACCGCTTGTATGACCCACTAAGCAGGTTTAAACCTGCAGCCTTTCACTTCCTCCACTCTAAGCACCTGCTCCTTGAGTTATGGTACAGGTAGCATCTGTCCCCAGGGTCCCACCACGCAGGACGACACAGGAATATACGCTTACAGAATTACTTGCAGGGTCTAATATGGTACCAAGCACTTGATTCGGGATGTGCTTCCCTACATCAGTGAGCAACCTGCGGACAGCCGGAGCGATGCCTTTTCTTGGTGCCTCTGCACAGAGGAAACAGGCACTACCTCATCTACAAACACATGCTCTTCTGCGGCAATCGCAGAGAGATTCATCAATCTATATGCAGCATGGACATGGGTACGTAGCCCAACACCAAAAGAAAAATCCAGCACCAGGCTCCTGAGGCAGCAAATTCAGCCCGTGCTTTCTGAAAGCTGTGGGACAAAGTGGATGAGTCTAGCTATGGAGGGTCAGACCTTTGCTCAGCTCCTACCTCTGCCCGCAAAGACCTCAAGGAAACTATCTGTTAACTTAGGTGTCAAATGGGTGAATGATGGGCAGCTCCTCCACAGGGCAGAGGCATGAGGTCACGGCTCTTAGTACAGCTACGAACAACACATCGATATTCACTCCAGGCTGCAGAAGTGCTAGGACTTGTACTGTCTTTGAGCTGGTACATGAGCACATTCCTCCCAGCTACAGCGTGGCTGCGAAGCCTCTTCAAACACAGGCTGGAGCTTCCCGCACGGCTGCAGGCCCACCAGCAGCCAGGCCAGATCCTGCTGCTGAGGAGGAATGCAGTCAACAGCCCTGGGATGGAGCAGCCTGAATCCATTTTCCCAGATTTTTATTCGGGGGATGTTTTTGTTTATCCAGCTTACCCATTTGCATTTGCTGCTTTGCTATTTCATCTCATAAGAGCTTGCTAAGCAATTCTTCACGGCTGTGAGCATTGGCAGGGTGCAGCCTTCCACCAGACGGTTACTGGGACTTCTCTCCAGCTCTGCAAGTGAGTCACTCCAGCACTCTCCTCCCCTCTTTTCTAGAGGAATTTGTGAGACACAAAAGGATAAAAGTCCTCCTGTGAACTGCTGGGCGAGTGCTGACACTTCTTGCCGCGCAACTGATAGGACTGAGTTTATAAAAATAAAACTCCACAATAAAGAGCTCAGGAGATTGTTAAACTAGAGAAGAGCCATTTGCTCAGCTGGGCAAGTCTTCTGAAAATCAACCCCCCCAAGGGATTTCACTCTGGTTGCCTTCTGTTGAGCCAAATCACTCCTGTGAACTGCTGGGCGAGTGCTGACACTTCTTGCCGCGCAACTGATAGGACTGAGTTTATAAAAATAAAACTCCACAATAAAGAGCTCAGGAGATTGTTAAACTAGAGAAGAGCCATTTGCTCAGCTGGGCAAGTCTTCTGAAAATCAACCCCCCCAAGGGATTTCACTCTGGTTGCCTTCTGTTGAGCCAAATCACTTTTATTTTGATCAAAGCATGACTTCCAGAAAGGCGTTTAGTATTGATTTGAAAATGTCTTTCTTCCCCTCCATAGTTTGTGCTAAGGGTTAATCAGCCTTGCTGTTTTAATTATTTTTTACATGCTTTATTTCCCCTGTGAATTTGACTGCCCTTAACTTCCAGGCTGAGCTTCTTCTTACTGGTTCTTGTTGTGCTTCTCTCTGGTTGAATTTGAAAAGCCCTTGTAGTGCCCGGTATCTCTGGAATGTACTTGGACACTTCATCAAGTCAACTCGTCGTCGTTCAATCTTCCTTTTATTGTCCTATTTATCTGGGGGACAGGAGGGAAATCGGGCATACGGTGACAACCCCAGGGAAATTCCAGGTAGCTGGGGCTGTGTCTAGCTCTGGAGGGATTACCCCAGCACTTCCCAAGTGTTCACTCATGGTTTTCTCTTTGCAAGCCGGAAGATCCTGGACACAATTCTAGTGAGGGCTCCTTTCTTCAGTGACTCCCTCGGGAACCCATCCCTGCCCCAGAGAGCCTGTACGTGGTGTTATGGGGAAACGAAGTGACGTGATGGCACAGAGGGAGGGCCGTGAGCCCAGCCCAGTAACCAAAGCACTCTGCCAAAAACCTACATGTATTTGTTTTCATGACTTCATTCCCCTTCACGTGGCCAATCACCTTTGCATTGGCACCTTTAGCCTCAAGGTCTGTTGTCTTCAGGTTCTTGTCCTTTCTCTCTGATTTGTAGATTACAAACTCCTGGGAGAAGGATCACAGTCTCACTACATCTACACGGCACCAGAGGAATCCCCTGTGCAGTGTGGCAAAGTTGTGTTCCCAGCGTAAGTCATGCTACTTATCGGTGGACGTCAGCCTCCAGCCCTTCTCCAGTGCATAGTTCTTCACATGAGTCTGCTTCCTGGCTTGTCCAGCAACTGTCTGTGCTAGGTGAAGTAAGGGTCCCTGCCTCAGTTTCCCTAACAAGTGAGAGCATTTCAGTGAGGTTATCGGTGTTATTCACACACTCTCAGATGGGAGTGGGACGAGAGGTCTGGTGAAGAGGTCTACGTGGTAGTGCTGAGATATGAAATTGCTCTGGTTGCCAGCAATCCCTCTTTTTATTCTCTTGCCCATGAACCAGTTGGTTCCTTAGATTTCACAGGGAAAGGAACAGCCCTCGCCAGCGGCAAAAAAAGGCCCTTTTAGCTGCAAATGCAGAAAGCTCCCATTCTGCAGCCTATCAACAACTGAACTTCACACCCTTTCACTCTAAAATGGACCTAGGATTTCTTCTCTCGTTTTTTCCTGCCTCAAAATCCAGGTTGGTTTGTTGAAATAAGAAGTAAACATAATGACTTTAATGGGATGAACTTGCGGGGCTGTTGGCTGACTGAGGCCACCCAGCTAGAGTTCAGCGTGAGACAGTCTGCACCTTATAAGGCCAAGAGATGAAGGCATTTAAAACAAAAAAATAAAGGATCTGAACATGTTATTTAAATCATGGTGCGGGCAATTTTTTTTTAATTCTTTTTCTTCCCTTCTGGTTCATGACAAAACCTGAAATATGCAAGTGAATATAACGTCTAACATTTGTTAAACCCAGACTGAAGGCCAGCCAGATAGCACTGAAAACAAACTGTGAATATTTTAAATGGAGTGAGATATACATGACGGAGTAAATAAAGGGCACATACCACATAAGAAAAATTGGACAAAGTTCAAATGCTATTCATCTTGGAGAAAGGCTTTTGAGCAGAGCAGCACAGCTTGGAAACACTTGCATGTCCATTATGGTCAGCCAGCTTTTGGGGGCAAGGGGAGTCATAGAATCATTAAAAAGAAAAAGGAAAAAAAAATTGACATCCCAGGTATTGCGTGCTATTAGGTAATCACGACTCTGAAGAGCTAGGAAAAGAGAATAGGGGTTGTATTAGGCAATAGATGGAAGTGATCCAACATGTCAAGAGTTCAATGCTACTTCTAGGTCTTAAGTGCTAATAAAATAAGCTCCTAAACTGCTGAAGGCACATGTCCAGCCCAGAATGCTTTCCAGTTCCTTAGCAGCTATTATTTTTTCTGTCTGATATAACATTTTTAACCCTACTTCCCCAAGCCCAGAGATAGTCCCAAATTTTGCTTGTTTTGTCTTTCTTTGCGTGCTTTTTTAGTTGACACCTCTTTGGAAATTGAAACTATTGAACTGACATTAGCCACTTTTCCAATGTTTAAAAACATATCTCACTCTACTTGTGGATTTGGTGGGAATCCCGGCTATGAAAAAAGGCAACATACACGGTACATACAAGATGGAAAAAAATGGGTATAATTTACCCATAAATCAGGAGTCTGCTCTGTGCAAGCAATAGGTCCAACTCTTTGACTGCAGAGAAGTTGCTCACAAGAAAAAAAGAAAGGATCTGAGAACAAAATTATGGAAATTTTAGGACTGGGCTTTGGAGCTGCCAAATAGAAGTGGCAGCTCAACACCCCGGTACCACTGATGGAAATTTTGAAGCTCTCAGTAGAGTTGAAACAAGCTGTCTCGGGAAGTTTGCAAGGAAGTTTATTCTTGCAAGAGCTGGAGACATACTTGCAGGTCAGCAGGAGAGTCAACAAAACTCTACCCGTGAACTCCCGCTCCTGAGCCATCCTCGCAGCCCCTTCCCCAAAACCTGGTGCATCAGCCTTCTCCCTCAGCCAAAAGCTGACAGCTCTTGGCAGCCCGGCTCAGCGTGGCTGTTGGTTTTAATCACATTGCTTAATTTCTGTTTTCACTTCATGCTCATGTGTCTGTTGCCCGTGAACTCTGCATTTTAATAACAGCACGTCAAAAGAGCTGTTTAGATGCACTTTGGTGTATGAGCAGGGAACGCTCATTTGTCATCTTCCACAATATCGGGCATCTCTGGCCTGTTTGGCTATCTCCACGGGACCTGTTTGCAAGGGTGGAAGGCGACAATATTTTTCCAAAGACTCTTCTCTCAATCAAATGACAGGGGTCTTTGTGCTACCTCATGGGAGTCCCTCTCACCCCACACTGCCCTTGGAATAAAAAAGCAGAGAAGCACACTGTTTAAATATGCATATAAAGCTCTGCTGCACAATAGATTAACTGCCATCAGCTTTCTATTTAGTGTGAGGAAAAAACAGTAGAGATTTTTAATTGATAATTCAGAAAGACACCCCATTGAATGGTGTTAATAATTACATCTGCCTATTCTGAGCTCTTCATCTACGCAGGGGTAATAGAGCCTTGTCCCTCAGGGACTGGAGCCCAGCTGAGAAGGCGGGACACCAAGCAAAGGAGTTGTAATTTGTATTTTGTCAACAAAAGCTGCTTAATCCTCCAGAAAGGCATCCTTCACAGAGGCAAGCCTTTGTCCCAGGGTTTTCAGAGTGGAGGGGGAGGATGGGGAGGGAGGGAGAGAGGGAGAAAAGGGAATTACTGGCCACATGTAATTTATGGTTGAAAAGGTTCATTTATAGCTATCCCACTGTTGTATGCTTAGCCTGAGACCCTACTAGCTTCTCATTCTCTCATCAAGTTTGCCTTTTGTGGCTATACGAATGGTAATGATTTGAGAAGAGGTTGGTCATGGTTGTTAAGAGTCATCTAGTGTGATCAGAACTGAAGTCTCAAATTGATATTCATGTTTAAATACATTTCACCAGCATGAAATCTGGGGTCCCTGCAAGAATCATCTAGGAGCAGGGAGTCATAATGCAGTACTATGCATATATGTATTTATTAGCCACGTTTCTGTTTCTTTTCAGTAAGTTTCAGACGACACAAAGGGTCTTTAACATCTGATAGAAATGATTACTTGTATATGAGGAATAAATAAATAATAAAAAGATCAAAACTGGACTCTCAGAGCTGAAGCCCTCTGAGCTCTGGTGATCCGAACACACGTCTGGTTTTGCTTTCAGGTCAGATCCAAACCAGAAGGCACCTATTTCTCGTACTGTAGTTTGGGTACAGCGAGAACCCCTGAAACACGAAGCGAGAACCCCTGAAACATGAAGCAAGAAGCCCTGTAACTGCAGCAGCTACGTGACATTTATGCCGTCATGCACGTGACAAGGTGTGATTCCCCATGCGTGGAGTCAGGCTCATGCCCAGACCGGTGCAGTGAGGATCCTCTGCCCCAGGAGATTTGCTCTGAAAGGTGGAAAATAACCCACAAGTGTTTACCAGGGAGTGATCTGCAAAAAAGCTAGGCTGAAGCCAACGAAACTTCTGCTATCCTCAACTTAAAGCCAAGGGCCCAAGTCCTTTGCTGTAGCACCACTTCAAAAAAGCTGTTTAGATGCACTTTGATATATGTGGATCATCATCTATCCACCGACGGGTGCCTAGCCAGGCTGGTGTTGGTAACATGTCCTGTTTTGCAGTGGGCTCCTCCTGGCTTCAAGTCAGAGAAGTGGTTATGGGATAAAGGCTGAAAGGGGAAGATGCTCCTTCTTCAGTACAGGACAAAAAAGATATTGGTAGAAAGGGAGGTCCATATAGGCATGGGGCAGTATTGAAAATAACATACAGCAGGATTTGATTGCAAAGCACAGCCTGGCCAGCAAAGTGTTTACTGTCCTCCATTCTCAGGAGGAAAGCAACCTGTTCTCCAGGAGTTCAGAACAGGCTGTATAGAGCTGTGGCTTAATGGTTCTTCAGGCATCTCATTATTGGAAATGTGATGCCAAACTGCACATCTAAACACACCCACATCTGAGGATGCTTAAAATCCAAACTTGCAGCTTGATCTGCCTTTTGTCACTGGGCTCTGGGTCTGTGACCAACCCAAAAGCCTCATTTCAATATATATCCACTTCACACCGTGAAAATCTGTTATTCCGAGCTGGGCTAGCACATATAGCAGCCAGGCTCCAGAACGGGATCCAAACTTGACACTTCTGATCCATCCTTGTATGTTTTCCTTCCCTCCAGCTTTCTCCTTTCTTCCTTCTTCTTCTTCCCCCCATCCTACCCGTCTTCTCTCCATCTTTCTAAATGAAATTGCACACCCTGTCCCATTTCTAGATGATGGCCTTTTTTTCACTTCAGAAGCTAATTTTTATAGAAATTCTAAGTAATATGAAGTCACCAGCTTAAGTTCAAGAGTAGTTTGAGGGTTTCCATTCTCTAAAAGAATTTCATTTTAAAGGATGAACAAAAGAAGCAAGGGCATTTCTGGGACAAAAAGAAAAGGCACTTTACAAACCAAACCAATAAGCGTTCCTGCAACAGCTTAATCATTAATTGCTTCATATGGCGTTTTATCAGCACACCCGTTCAACAGGAAACTCACTAATCAGGCAGTTATTGTCCGCTGTATAGTACATACCATGGATGATTTTTTCACTCGAAGGCATTGTTCGGGAGATCGATGGGACTAAGCAACTGTCATGCCACTCTTATTGCACCACCTTCATTGAACCCCTCACCCTCAAAACCTCAATGAGGTTTTACCTAGCTTGCAGATGTGTAACACCAGTGCTTCTTTACATCCTGATAGCTACCCAGTCTGTAAGCACGTTAGAGTGCTTTTTCATCTCACTTTTTCCAAATAGAGAGTTTAAGGCTATTACCATATCTCTATATTCTGTTTAGCTTTTTCTCAAGTTTCACTGCAGATCTGAGTTTCATAAATACGAATAGAGACAAATAATAGGATGCGCATATGGACAGGGCAAAAATCTTTTCTGGAGTGAATCCACTGAAGGCAAATACTAATGTAAAATCATTACCCAGGTAATGAATTTGTCCCTTCTGCATTATCCCTGCTAATATGTGCAGTAAATGTCCCTGAGTAAATGTCTCTTAGCAAACGTCTCTTAGCGATGGGTTGTCGTGCACCTGTAACTGTGTTTTAACAGAGCAGCTTCCTCACCCATGCCCTTCTAACCACCTTTGATCTTGCATTTGAACCATTAGGGCTAGGTTATTACTGGGTTACTAATCTTGGGTCTGAGCAATTTCTCCATGGCATTACCTGAGTTAACAACTGAATCATAGAGGGGGGGAAACAGAGCATGGTGCATCATGTAACCAGGGTGGACACCTGGGATGCTTTTGGGTGGCTGAAGTACATATGGTATTGGCTTATGCTACAGTATTGACCGATATTGATGTATGCTTGCGTTGATATGCTGCAGTCGCAGTACCAGGGCTTACTTGTCTATTTAGAGGCGTCATGCTTTGTTTGGTCCCTTTGGCCTTTTGGTAACTATTTGCATTACCTTTCTTTGACTTTATTATTACTGAAGGGGGACCAGTATGTTCTTAATTGTAAAAAAGAGTTGGACAGGTATCTGAGAAACCAGAAAAACAGGATAGGAGCAATATCTTGAGGGAAACGTACTGCTTTTACAGAGCCACCAGCGACTTGGTAGAGGAGCTGCTGAGAACGGGACCAAGACCTCCTCCCAGTTGTTTCCCTCTGTATTGCCATGTCTCCATGGAGTACGAGAGGTTTTCCCAGTCTGTAAATAAAACCAGAACCGGAGACCTTTTTTGTTTTCCTCTCATCATTCACGAGATGACGACCCAAAATCAGATCACTTAAAAACCCATTAACAAAAAGCCTTTTGCTCAGGCGGGAACAGAATCAGCTTGACCAAAACACTCTGCTCTGCGCCTGCGTTTGTGAGAGGATGACTCCAAATAACACTTGGGGTTTACTCACAAAACAAAAACAGTGTGTTTCTGTCGAGCCAAAGCCTGTTTAAGGATTTCATATGCAGCAGACCAGCTTCAGCCGGAGAGACTGTGCCAGACTGCTGAATTCACTTAAACTTCTCAGTTTGTCTAAATCAAAAGGAAAAAAAAAGGCACTTTCAGCAAGGGAATAAAATAGCTGTGCTAATTTACCCCTACCCCGTGTTCCTTAGGCAGTGTGTCAAAGGGAAGTCTTTGCCCATGTTTTCAATTTTGGTCATTGGGAATGTAAGAGGAAGAGAGCGCTAAATTCAGTTTATCCTTTCATAACCTACCAAACGCTGTCTGCTCATTGCTAACAACTGAGGTGGTCCCTTTCCAGACTTACAGGGTCTTGTCCTATATAGCTTTTCTGGTTTTTGCAACATTTCAGGGAAGAAAATTCATATTGTCATCAAGAAATAAGGCCATTCCCAGTTCTGCTATCTGCTTCTTATACTAACCAGAAAAGTCATGTCAATACTACCGCACATTTCATTATCTGAATGATAATTGAAATTTTCTCACTCGTTATTTCTGTTCCCTGAGAAATTATTTTCCTCAGAAGCAGCATTTTCCCAACAAACTGCCCGCCTTGTTACAATTTTCCATCTTTTTTCCTTCCACCCTCACTTGTTACAAAATACTTGCATTGACAGATGAAGGTGGGACGAGCAGGGATCTCCCAGGGCTCTGAATTCGGTCCTTGGCTCTCAGGACACGCCATCCCTGCCAGAAACTGCCCAAGCGCCGTACGAGCTCAGCCCAGCCCTCGCTCCCTCCGCTGCTGCTGGAAGCCTGTTTCAGAGCCGGGCTGCTCAGGTGGCTGGAAAACATCTTCTAATTTCCTGACTATGTTTATTAGCGACCAGTTTATATCCATTTGTTCTTGTGCCAACCCTGCATTTTGCTTTAATAGGTCTTTTCCCTCCTTCGTATTTACTTCCCTGATGTATTTACAGACAGCAATCATGTTCCCTTCATTTTGCTAGGCTTAACAAGCCAATCTCTTTTAGTTTTCTCTCATAAAACAAGCTTTCCAGGCCCTGATTGTGCTCCATCCTAGTTGCTTTTCTCTGCACCTGTTCCTGTTTGAATTCATCTTTCCTGATAAAGTCAGGATAAAGTTTAAAGTCACTGAAATATCCCACTGACTGAAGGACTGGGTTTGATTATTTTTCCAGCCAGAAGCATTATAATAGACCTCAATATTATTTTATAAGAGCTATGAGCAAAGGCTACCCATTTTTTTAGATTCAGGTATAATCTAATTAGTACTTGAAGGACCACGATACTTAATAAAGCGGCTGTTCTGACTACCCAGGAGACATGTGGCCATGATTGGCACGAAGCAGATGCTTGCTCTGCTTGCGACACCGCTCCATTCAGTGCTGGGAGAGAATCTATTTATTTAACTCTACTGGTTAACCTTTATTTTTTAAGGTTTGCCATATCATCCATCAAATTGGGAGGATTGCTTTTCACAGGTGCAAATGAGTCATCACATGTTTTCCAGCTTGGAAAACATTTAGAAAATTAGGGACTAGAACTTAAAAAAAAAAAGAGAGAGAGAAGAAACTGCAGTCAGTCTCACGGCCCTTGCTGGGATGCGGCTGTCCTGCAAGAAGCAGAAATGGGTTTTCTTCCACCGCAAGTTTTGTGCTGGTTTCTGAGATTCTTGTCAGCAAAAGTCAGCGGCTGTAAAGCTGAGCCTGTCCCGCAACGAAACAGTTATCCCAGCCTTAAAGGCAGGATTAGCTACCCGAAGTGGAGCAGAGAGCCCCTCTGCACTTTTTAACACCTCGTGAAGAGATCTGGCTGCCAACAAAAGGAAAATCCTAATGTGTAAAAAATGCATAATAATAAGGACTTTGGCTGAGTGGAATTCCATCACGGATCAGATGAAATTGCCTTGTGCAACTTGCTGAGGGCTTCATGCTATGCTAAATGACCTTTGTACCATGTAAAATGGGCACTGCTGCAGGATGCGGGGAGAACCAGGGGCTGGGCTGCTCTTTTCTTTTCCCCCCCTATGGAGTTCAAGCTTGTCAAGAAAACAACAAAAAAGAGAGGGAGAAAGAGGGGGAAGAACCGTCCTATTGAATTTTTCATGAATGATTTTTGTCAGAAGAGAAGGAACATCTGTGTTTATGAAGGGTCCGGGGAGGGGACACGGCAAAAGCAGGATGCGACCGTCTGGTCCTGGGTACCCAACGACATGTGCAATGCCCCACGCGAGTGGTAAAATCCAACCTGTGCTGCAATTTTTAAGGCTACAGCTGAAAAGCGCTCTGCCTTTGCCCTCTGCGTTGCCTGCCTGAGGCTACCCGCTTTGCACTTGTGAAGGGGCAGTGATTCCGGGGGGGCTGGGGCTGAGGTTTCAGTGGTACTGATGCTCAGCACTCTAAAAATCAGGTCCTTGCTGCCTCAAAATGATGAAAAATTCATGAATGCTCCATTTGTTGGTGTGTCCAAGAAGGGCTGTTGGGTGACGAGGCAGAGTCATGTCCCTGTCCCATGTCCCATCTGACTGATGGTCACCCAAGGCTGTTCATGGGTGCCTGCAGAACCTGGGAGGAGCTTTTCTTTCTCCTTTTTTGCTGGGGTTTCCTCACCTTCCTCAGAAGCACCTGAGACTGACAAGAGCTGGAAGGGGGAGGCAGGGAAGGACGTAGGGGCTGGTCCTCCTGGATGTGTCAAACACTCCCAGGACAACGATCATCTTGGATCACACACTCAGGGCTACACTTGGCACCAGATTTGGGACCAGGAATCAGTCTCACCTGGCTCAGGAGCCGTGGGGATCTTTCCTTTTTTTTGCAGTAAGGGCTGAGTCAAGGCGGTGTTTTATTTAATGACTGAAGATGCCCTTGAGCTCTCCTGCATCTTACAATGCAGCTTTGAGTCTTTGACTGTAAGTCTGAAGTTTGTTATAGGGAGCAGGGCAGCATTTTTTGTCCCATGGAGGTGAAGACACATGGAATAGATATTCAGTGGTGGTTTTGGGACTGGACCTATGTTGCAGAGCTGCCTGTGGTGGAGGAGGACTGAGCTCAGCATCAACGTGCTTATTGTCAGTTCTGCCTCCATCCTGTTTACTCCACTAAGGACTGGGACCGATGTGCTAGGAGCTGTACAAACACAGTGCAAAAGCTTACACCTGCCTACCCAGAAATATTGCACAGAGAGCGCTGCTAGCAAGTAAACAGCACAGGATGCTCCCTTAATAAAAGAAAAAAAAAAAAAAAAAAAAGGACACCCAAAATTGATGAGAAGAATCCAAGATATCTCAACAGCCATGTTGTACATGTCTACAGAAGCAGGATATGGACACCCAGTGGCTTTGCATTTCATCTGGCTATGCATCAAGTTTCAAACTTCCCAAGAGCTCACCATTCAAACCACGGTCAGATTTCAAAATAAATGGTTTTCACCAGAGCTCACCAGGTCAGCAGCCCCTGAAAGTTTGCCCAGGAGGGTGACGAAGGGCTCTGAAAGAGGCAAGCTGACTGAAGCTACAGAGCACCCAAAAATCAGCCCTTGAGTTGTTGTCAAGACTTGTATTTCTGATGTTGCCTTCTGCTCCCAAATAATCCCATACTGCCCCACATACACACACCCACGTATCCCGAAGGGTGAACAAGCCTGAACAGGCAGAGATGAGTATCTGCTCAATGGCATTAGATACCTGAATTGCTCCAGTCTCCTGACAGCTCTCCATGCTGCTTTGCAGCTTTTTAAATAAAGATGCCCCAAGTAGAGATAAAAAACTCGCAGTACAGCCCATGTTCCTGAAGGTCAAATGGCACAAGGAAAACACAGCCAGAGAGGAGAGATGGAGCTGGGCTCCTGCGTTCTTTTTCTACCCGTTCCAGTGCCATTTTGCATGACTTGAAGCTGTTTATTCACTCTACCTCCAAATCTCTTTTCACCTATCTGTGGAATTCATACCGACCTGCCAGGAATTTTTCATGAGTTAATTTGGTCTGGGAACGTTGGAAGAGCTGCTACTGAAATGCAAAGGGGATTTTTTTTAATATTATTATTATTATTTTTATTAAACCTTGTTCCTCCCCCTACCTCTCCCTCCACCCACTGCCCGTGGCCAGAAGGTAACTCTGCACCTTCTGAGAGCGTTACAGAGCGAGTGCTTCCACAAATCTCCTTGAACTTTCCTCCTGCAGGGCTGGTATCAGATACTGTCAGAGACCTGATCCATCTGGAGATAACAGAAGTAATTTATCCTTTGCAGCAGTTCCTGTTCTTGCCCAGACATCCTCAGTGCTGAAGCAGGGTGGAGTCTCTCTCTTGGAGGACAAGCAGGAGCAATTGCCCCTGCTGCCTCTTTTTCTGGTGATAGCAGCAACATTTGATGCTGGTGATGTCCCATACCCCTTCCCGAGCTGAGCCAGCCACTAAACGGACACAGGGAGCACATGCGTTGGCCTCACAGCTCTTCCTCCCATGATAGCATCCCCTTGGAAAGGTTTTGCTCTTGATGCAGAGTTGGATCTCTGGGCAAAGGCTAAGGAGGATGGAGGTCCCCATGCCCCATCAGCATTGCTCATGGTTGCACATCCACCATACTCAATGTGGTAGCACCAGTGTGGCTGAGCAAGGTCCCTCCCGCTCCCCCATCCTGAACAGCGGGCCTCATACCTCTTAGGAAGGACCATTCCCCAGGGCCATTACTGGACAGGCAGCCCCGTTACACATTTTTTTTGCCAGCATGTTGCAAGCATCGCACTGTGCCCCACAGTGCAGAGTTAACAGTGCTCTTCCAGACCCCGCGACTCCACGGACATGGCACATTTACCCGCACGCACTGCACGGGGCAATTCTGCACGGCGCCTTCCCCCCATACCAACCAGTCCCCGCACAGCAACCCCTTTCTTCTGCAGTTCAAAGTGCTCTGGCACTTCATCTGGAAAATCCTTTAAATCTACATTACCTCTGCCTTATTTAATCTTTTCGGGAGCGCTGACATCCAGTGCATGAAAAAGAGATTTTAGGCTGAAAGGAAAGCTGCCCCTGATCACTTCTTGGGGCTAAGTTACAAACTGAATTGGAAACTGGAAGGTGAAAAGAATATGTTACCTTTTAAGTGCCACATTTTCCTCTGCAAAAATGCCTTTTAACTGAGCTGTTGCAGAAGGAGTAGAAATAGCATCAAGCTGCAGCCTTAGATTTTGCACTGTGCTTTGAATGCTCCTAAAGAGGTGCCTTTGGTATCTGGTTTTGGTTTTGCAGAAATGGGGGCCACCGGGCACATACTGGGGATTTGGAAATCCCTCAGACTGGGGAAGGTTTATATCTCTGTGCTGAAGCACTGAACTGCAAATGCCCATTGCTTACAACACTTCATAGCACAAACCAGATTCATCCTCAGCATCAGCAGCACAGGAACAGCCCTGGGCACACTGCAAATATCAGAAAGAAAAGCAGAGAGGAATTTATAGGCAGCACCAATGTAGCTGAACATCGTAAATCTCTATTTATTATACGTGGAAACCAAAACATAATGCCGCGTGGAGCTTACCTGGTTTTAACTTGAGATGTTGCAGACTTTGTGTGTCTGAGTTTAAGGATGTGCAGTGGTTTGTTGTACAAACAGCCCCTCCATGCTGCAGGACCCAGGGCAGACAAAACGCTCACATGATCCCAGCTGGATCCCCATCAGTAGAACTATTTTGGGACATGGTCAGTGAGGACACATCCTGGAGCACACCGCTCCAGCAGGCACAGCTGCCTCCTGCTAATTACTGACCAGAATCTATTTGGGGTCACTATACCCCCAAGTACCTTCCTGCATCAAAACATCTATTGACATAGAGTGGAAAAAGCATCAGCTGGCCCTCTGCAGATCCCAGCAGGCCTGTCCATCCGCTTGTCCTGGTGGATGCAGGTTTTGTAGGTGCCAGTGACAGAGAGGAGATGGGCGAAGGTGCTGGGACAGGACAGGGAGATGCACTGACTCGCTGCGCAGGTCAAAAGCAGACGAAGAGAGAGGAAACGCTTGCTGAAAACAGCTGTCCAGGGCTGTTTCTTCCCTGTGTGTCTCACAAATACCATCATCTTCAACCTTTTTGCTGCAGGTGCCCCTTCAGCCTGCACCCACAGCTGCACCAGGGCTTCCTGACCAGGCTCACACCCTCGGGGTCACCAGCCCACGGGGAAGCTCCTTCACGGTGGCTGTCTCCTGGTCCCCTTAGGCAGGCCACCCTGTCCTCCTGTTCCTGAATTTAGCTTCTGACAAACTTCTGTGTCTGCTCCCTTTTCTTTTTTTCCCCTAGGACACTCACCTGGGCTGGGACCCATCCATTTTGACAGATCTTAACTTTTGTAGGAATTTTGCCCAATTAAGAAAAAGAAAGCCACAATTTCCCTATAGAAAAGATAATCACTGTTGTTTGTGAACGAACAGACTGTAGGATGCTGATAAGAGCAGTGTAACAGAATAAAATACTATTTATATGTCAGACAGGCTGACAAACGCTGATTAAAATGTCTCCTTTCACAATCAAATGGCAAATACAAAGACTTATTTTCTTATCTGTTAAGGAGTTTTCATAGCAGCCTAGGCCAGAAACCCTTTGATATTGTACAGTATCCAGTAATGTGAGTGCTCTTCACAGAAACAAGCACAAGCCTTTGTTGCAGGAGATCTTGGCTCAGTCCTTCCCTCTGACAGTGACTGGATTTAAGAGGTCCTACTATAGCTCAATTCAGTTGCTTATGCATGGGCATCTAGTGCCATTGGACACGGCCTTCAGTGTCCCTCCAGCCTCCAGAAGGACACAGACGGCCCAAGCCCTTCTGTTTGATGGGTTGGTCACACCTTCAGGTGTTTGAGATACTCCCAGTCTTGTCCAGAGGCAACAGATAACCAGACCGAGGTGGTCAGGTTGAACTCTTAATCTCCCCATGCATCAGGTTGCAGTCTACAAAACTTGAAACACCTTTTCCTCTTGTTTTTTAAAACAGCCTGCAGGATCTGGGGACGGGATCTACAGCAGGGTTCTCTCTAAGCGAGTACCATTATGTCCTTCTGTAATACACATACTGAAAGCAACTTCCAGGAGAGCTCTTTCCTGGTGCACTGATTAAAGGTTTATTGGTCTTCCGTAGGAGGCTGGTGAACTCCTCGTGTGTGTACCTCCTCTGCGTGCTGTGAGCCCACTGAGTACCAAAACAAAATACAAACAATCAAGAGCAAATTGCTTTTTATTTATGCAACAAAGCTAATAGGCGTGCGGGGCAGAGGCAAAGGAAGCTCCGTCTCCAGCTGCCGAAGACCTCCCCGTGAGCATCAGGCAGAGCCTGCCCTGCCCTCAGCTTGATGGGGTTTCATCCTGATCCAGCAGTCCCAGGTAAAGCGCTGGGGTCCGGTTAGTGGAAGGAAAGAGGGTGACACACGGGTTGTGTTTGCACCAGACTGCTGCAGCTCGAGCCCCACTAGCCTGCGCGTTGTGACAAGTGGCGGATGCGTGAGCAAAAACTCAGGAGCAAATACCCCTCCTGAACAGATGCAGACAGCCAGGAGCTGGAAACGTGCGTCTGCTACCAAACCAACACGGCTGGGCTGTAGCTGGAGGCAGGGCCGTAAGGGAGGGCTGGGTGTGAGCAGCTCCATCAGAGCAGCCCCAGGACAAGCTCGGGTTCAGACAGCTCCGACTCACCCATCCTCCCAGTTTCGTCCTGGAGCAGGAGCGGAGAGCAAGCCAGCACCAGCCCCAAAATGACGGTGTGTGTTCCCCCACAGCAGCTGTGCGGCGATGTGAGCAAGGGGAGCTGGAACCAGGTCATCGCTTGCCATCCTTTCCATCCCACCTCTTGCGTAGAGAGGACAAGCGCGGGAAGTCCTGCTCGCCTCTGGACCTATAGCCCAGGACACTTAACGGGGTGCTGGGTGGCAACAGAGCAAGACCAAGAGACTGACGGCACAAAAAGACAGTGGCGAAGCAGGGAGCCGAACACAGATCCCCTGGGGCAATTCACCTCCCTGGCAGGAGACATTCCTTCTCCCCTATAAGGGAAAGCACTCCAGTTGAACACCTATTTTTCCAGTGTTTATGCAGGCCTGAGTTTGCCTCTCATCACTGTCAGTGCCCACCTCTCCCAGGGCACCCCAAATGAGCGATTCCTACCTAGAGCTGCCCGAGGGGGGACGGGCTTGGCTCGGACGCCGGGCAGACAGGTGAGCGCTGCTGGTACCGCAGCTCCTCCGGGGGAATGACTACCTGATTTATCTCCAGCCAAATCCTCCCTGATGTAAATTGTAGAAGCTCTCTTGGCAGGGAGCCCCATCCCCTTATATAAGCTGAAATATTGCCCTTTGAGATTTATCCATTACTGCCAGACTGCTGAGCCGTCTGTCTTCAGCAAGGGCCCCAGAAGAGGAGAGGACGGTTGTGTTCGTACCGTTTTTGTCTGTGCAAGGTAAATATTATTGCGTATTCTCCCCTGCGGCAGAGAGCCCAGCGCCGCTTGGACAGAGATGCCTCCGCTCTGTTGTGCTGAGACACTGGTTCAAATACTAGGAATTTAATTTGACCCTGTAAATATCTTTCGCAGTTAAATATTTGATCTTGGCGGGGGGGGGGAAAGTTCTTTCGGGGACTGAAATTTATATACACACACGGAGAAAAAGATTTCTTAAGAAAAACTGAAAGCAGCAAATCACTGTGCATATGGGAAATGGGTTTTCAGTAATCTGTAATCCCACACCCCTTCTGTCCTTCCTCCACTCCTTCCCACCCACAGAGATACGCACACGCACACCCCAACACCTCTGGTCCCCGCTAGAGCCAAGCAGACGCCCGGCCCCTGCCCAGCTGCTCTCCCCCACAACCAGCATCTCTCCAGTCATCTGTGCCCCTGTTTGCCGGAGGGATCTGCTCCCCATCCCCATGCTCCCACAGCGATTAGATTGCTCTGTTGAACCAGTTGTGTTTGGAGAGCTATGTGCTTAAATCGTCAGAGGGATGACAAGCCCTGAGGAGGGAGGTGGCTATTCCCTCTGCAGGGCTCTGGTAAGGCCAAGGGTCTGCTTAATAGACCTGGAGGGGCTGACGGGGTCTGCTGGGTTTTGAAGTGCTCGTTACATAGCTGCAGATTGCAGAAGAGAGCAAAACTGGTGCCCAAGCAGTGTAAACCCAGAGATGGCAACAGGTAGCCTGGAATTACACCGACTGAGACATCGCTTCCTTCATTTAATTTCACTTAAGCTGCCACTTGAACTTAAAGCCGCTTCCTTGCACTGAAATTTGGTAAGTGCCCTGCGGCTGTTGTTATGTCTGAATCCACTGTCAGGCACTGGCATGAGGGGAACTGGTGCAGAGAGGCTCTCGGGTGGGATCTTACAGCAGAGCTGGGTCAGGTCTTCCCGACTCGGTGACAACTCATGGGCCTGAGCAGCAGCATTCGCCGGGAACAATTGTCCTGCAGAGGACACCTCTTTCCTTTCTATCCTTGACCTCCCGATCTCTTTCAGAAAGATCCATTTCAGCTCATCCTGCCGAACCCAATGCTTCGAGCTCGGCTCCGCTCTGCCATTCCCGCAGTGACAAGGCAAACCTTCTCCAAGGGGAAGCCGGCTCGGATGTGCGCTTCTCCGGCGGCAAGGGTGGCGGGGAAGCCAATCGCTGGCTGTCATGGCACAAAGCGCTGTGCCCCTTCCCAGTGCTTCCTCTATTTGACACCTCTCGTTTCAGACCCCTTTACCACTTGGCTACCAGGAAGAGCCTCACCTGAACCCAAAAAAAGCAAAACTGGAGTTGAAGCCTGAGATCCTGGATTAGGTAAACCCCAACTTACAGTAAGGCAGCCCCCCGTCCCCTTCAGCGTACTGTCGTGTTTCTCAAGGGCTGGGGACCATTGTTAGAGAACAATGCAGCATTTCTATAAAAGAGGAGAGCACAGTTAATAAGTTCACTAACTGAGAAAAACACAGCCTTTTAATATCTCTCTTTGTGACTCATAGTGTGAGAGCCAGCTGTTACTACTGGAGTGAAATTCCTTGCTGATTAGTCTTTTAAAGGGCTTCCCAGATAATTAAATAATGATTTCTCTCCCCATTCATTCTAAGTGACAGGAGAGCCTGGCAAACCCACTAAGCATGGAAGGGCAGCATGTTTTCCCAAGCCTTATAAGAGCTTAGCTATTCTGCAGCTAATCCGGTGCTTAAACCCAGCCGCAGATCCCCGCACCAAGGGACAGGCTGTCCCACCTTCACGGTGCTCCAGGGGTGACTTGGGTTTTGCTACCCAAAACACTGAAACAAGGCTTTAGGCCAGGGCTGTGTTTTCAAATATGGAAATATGACAGGAAGGATGGCCTCACCTGGGCAGACAGATGAAATTTTTTTTGCCTGAGTTTCCAAAGAAACCAAGTTTGTCCCAGGGTTTGCGTGAGGTCAGCAATGCTGAAGATGGATTAATCCCTCTCTGCCCTTCCTGGGCTGTGCTCAGGGCCGCAACTAGAAGGAACAAGTGACCAATCTGGAGGCCATTTGGGGGTATTTCTGGGATAATCTTGTCTTCAGCACATCTCATGTTTCCACTACATTTCCAAGGCACGGCACGATTCACAATGATTTGCTCAAGCAAGCATTTCAGCCATACAATGGTGTGGCCTCCCTGGGTACAGCTCCGTTGGTCTGATGGAGTTGTTCTGGATTTCCACCAAAGCATAAAAGCCGAAGGAGAAGCCGTGTATTCGCCGGGTGTAACACCATGGTATAGCCGACCAACGCAGGATTCAGAAGCAGGCGTGCCTACACTTGAGTAACCGCATCCTCACTTAGTTTCACTTTTTTGGCTTTTAGAGAGGCTAATTACCTTACTAAATCAGCCGGGACATTTATAAC
>NW_009218615.1:243367-254028 GCF_000690835.1 Fulmarus glacialis
TTTGGAAAAATTAAATTCAGAAATTTGTTATTTTCACCACCAACAGAAAAAAGACTTAACACATATTTTACCAAGGAACAAGACTGGTTTGTAGCTTCAGTTATGCTGAAACATTTTTCCAGTGAGCAGATGCTTTTATTTAATTGAAAACCAATCAGAAATATCATCTGAGACAGAAAAACATTGGCCAGCCGTATAAATATGTGAAAATGAGCTTGTGAGGTTTGCCCATTCCTAATTGAGAATCTGTTCCCATGGTTAATTGAGAATCTGTTTAGGGGCAAGACAGGGGTGGGATAGATAGAAGGGAGAAAATATTTAAGAAGCAAGTGCTCTATCAGCAACATACTGTAATAAGAGTCTAGCAAAAAAAATGTATGAATTTTATTTTTTTAACTAAGAGCCATCTGGCCATCTTGGCAAGAAGAAAAGATGCACCATTAGCGAAAGAGTCTGAAGAAGTTGTTCTAACCTAAGTGCAACCCACAAGGCGTGTTCAGGCACTTGGAAATGTGATGCATTTGTAATGGCCCCACAATACCAGCACTGTTATAACCACTGAATTGACAGGTAAACTGAGGCAGAAGGTGGTTAGGTGACACTACTGTAGGACAAAATCCATCAGTGGCAGAGGCAGAAGTGCTTCTCCTCTCTTTGCTCCAATGATGAAGGAAGCATCACCCAACTATAGTGTAACCTGGAGATGGACCGAGCTCTCTGGTGGCAGGAAATTTTGGATAAATTGTCCCCAAACCTGCAGCCATGAAAGCAATGGGCATTGCAAACCTTTCCATGAAAGCCTGGCTGGGGGAGGATTCTCCTGTAGAAAACTTGCATTTAAATAGCATTGAGCACTTACCCTGACAAAAGGCAGGAAATTCAAAGCAAAGGGTGACGCTCTGTCTTTAACTTACATTTTTATGCCTTTTATTCCTTTCTTCCCCACAGTGCAAATCAAGGACAGCGGGTCAAATTGATCCCTTTGGGAACTCCCTGCATTCAGCAGTGTTCCACCAGAAATGTTTGGTGGCCCAAATCATCAGCCTAAACAACCTTTCCTGGGACTAGGAAGCTTAGGCACGATTTTCTGACTCACAGTGCAGAAGACCTCTGTAGCCACCCTTGTCCCGGGGGACGCAAGTGCTGCCCAGCAGCGTGGATCCCAATCCCTCGCCCCGGGAGAAAGGGTTCGTGAGACAGAGGTGCTGGGAGACGGGAAGCAACGAGGGATGCTTTGTAAACCGATAATGTTCTCTTTGATCTGAGAAGAGTGAAGGAACGCAGAAACTTTTTCAGATAACCTGTTGAAAGAGAGCAGTCCAGAAAGAAAGAGGGACGTCTTGCTAAAAGATAAATGCTTCAAAACCCCAAAGCTGAGCTTCCTGGGCAGGAGATAGCTTCTCTACTGTCATATTTAATTCAACAAGATATGGTTTTTTACATCTGTTGAAACCATTTTTAAAAAAGCTAAAAAAAACCCAGCAAAACCAGCCTGAATCCAGGGAATTATAGAGCTCTGCCAAGCATTGGGAAGAAGTTCAAACTTAAGGTCAAAATGCTACCACCCCTAATTCCTTTTTATTAGCTGTGTCCTTAGAAAAAAAATTACCTCTTAAGCATCACTACATCATTTGCCACATGAAAGGTCCCTGTTGATCTGTCTGTGCAGTTTCTAAGGACTCTCAGAGTGGAGGCATGATGGAGGACTCTCCTGCCCTTCTCACCAGAGCAGTTTAGGATGCTCTTGCCCTCAGCTCTCTGTCCCTGCAGCACAGTCCTGACTCCCGGGAGCTGAAGGGAAGGGACAGTGTGAGCACTCGTTAGTCTGCTCCTGTGCAAAGGCAGCCGCAGACCGCCTTTCCTGATGGATCAGGAGAAAACTGAACCTTGCTGGCGGGTTTGTTGGGTGGCAGAACCAGCAGCAGATGCAGTAGCCAACATCTGGGAATTAAGGCTGGCTTTTAAGCTCTCTGCTGCGTGCAGATGTTCCCATGCCCTTAGAGTCCTCTGTGGGCAGACTTAAAAACCAGGTTGAGATGAGCCATTGTTTTACTCACATAGGGCTGAAATGGGACAACTAGTTTCCCCCCATGGCCTTAAACATACGCAAGAGCCTCATAAAGGTAAGTATGTCGAGGACATTAGGGACAAATTTAGGGACTTTGAGAGAGGCTGGGGTTGCAATGCCTCTTCATTTCCCACACTCATGAGGAAAAAATGAGATAACTGCAGACTGTCCCAGCCTGTGATCAGCCAGCACACTGAATTACATATCAGAAAATCCCCGCTATGCTGTGAAATGTGCACTGTGATGAAGTCTGTCCAGTCTCAGCCACTGAACCAAATTCTTGCGGCAGGTATGTGGGACAACCTCATTGCTCTGAGCACACAGTGCCATCGGGCGATGCTGCAAGGTCTCCCGGTTGTGCTGTTCTTGTGCACTGAGAAGTGGATTTTACCAGCAGAAATCAGCTCACGAGAGAAGGATGGTTTTAGCAATAGCAGTTTTGCTGCCATAAGTGCGATGCACACCGATGGTGTAGCACAGCCCTCCCAGCACAGGCTTGGCTCTGGCACTGAAAGAACAACCATCAGTTAACCGAAGAGGCTTTCACACCAGCAGGAGAAACCCTCGAAAGGAATTGCATTGCTTTTTTGAAGAGAGCCTCCGGTTGAATAATTATCCTAGGTTGAATCTTGGCCTTCCCAATCTTGACGGTCCCTTTTTAAGTGCAGCGGGAAGGGAGCAGCAGTGCCACAATGAAGCTGTTCATGTTTTCAGGGGGAGCTGCGTGTCCAGATAACTCCCCTTCTGTTCACCCACCAAGCACAGCCCTGGCATTGTGGCTGACACTAAAAGACTGATTTTTGGTGCCTTCGACTGCTTGTAGCAAGTCCCCAGCAATCTCAGCTGGTAGCGTATTGATAAAGTAATGAAACCCCGGACACGGGGAACGGTATTTTCTTCAGCCTGGGGATCTGGGGTGGGTTGGGGTTTGGTTTTGTCTTTTTTTAACTACTAGGGAAAAAAATGATAAGCAAATCTCTCTGCCACTCTTAATTAGCAAAGGGAAAAAGCAATGCAAGAAATAATTAGCAGAGGCAACTTTCTTTTAATATGAGACTGCAGTCGGCCACCCCAGGCGATCCAAACACATCTGATCGTGCAGGGGCATTCAAAGTCAGCTACAAAAGCAGAGGAACTCCTCCACATCCAAATGTTACTGCCCTCCTTATATTGCACTATAAAACCGGGGTGTCAAAAAGGCTAGAGATTTTACACTTAGTGTCAGTGTTTTATAGTCATTAGACTAATTATGTTGGTGTTTTTACCACCTTTATTCTACTAATTGGCCTAAAAGCCAAACAGGGACATCATTACTTTACACAAACAAGCAATTATTGGGCTATAAACACACCCTGGTTTGTGTTCCCTGGGTGAGGAGGGAGCTCCTAAGGCTCTCTCTGTGGTGTCTGCCACAATAACAGGCATTACAGATGCACTTGACTTTAGCTGGGCTTACAAAGAGGCCTCAAAGCTGCTGATACACGAGAGAAACTGGGTATTTGTTACCTCCCTACAAACAGATTAAGGAAAATGGCATAACTCCAGGTTCAGCCCGTGCATCGCTCTTTCAGTGCCAGGGTAGCTTGGCTTCATTTTTGATTGGGATTCGTCGTGTATTTGCTTTCCTAGAAAGGGACAGCTCGGTGAATGTGGCCAGAATAATTTGTTTATGAGACACCCATGAGAAATGTTTTATTTCCAAGAAATTTGGTCTCCTTGCAGGCTACTGGGTGATACATCAGCTATGACTTTCCAAGATTTGTCATTGCCTAGAGCCCTGCAAAATACATCTGCTTTGTCCGAAAGGGCAGCATCTTCCCAGGTTACGCTCCCTGGCAGTTCCTCACCAGCTATTGCTCTCCCAGCTGGGCTGTTTCAGTAAATGCTTCCAAAAAACAGCGACTGCGTTTCATTCCTCCTTACATTCCCGGGAAGGCCATAGCTGCTGGCTACAGTATTTGGTTCTAAGGCTTGATGCACTTTGTGCATGTAAGCACTGCCTGCGTTTGAAATTAGACTTATTGGAGAGCAAACATTTGCAAGGGGTTAGAAGAGCTGGGTTATGTGTCACCTGGCAGCCGGACTGCTGGGGCTCAGAGACCTGGGCTCTTCGTCACCCACGGCAAAGCTTTTCGGTACTGTAACTCCTCATCGAAACCCTATCACGCTTACTTTCAGCGACCGTGTGTGCAAGGGGTTTTTCAGAGAGGTATGAAAAAACAAATGTGAAATCCACCCCAATATTACCACACTGGCAATATCGGTAGTATCTTGGTCTAATACTTTATTTTATTTTACCTCCAGGGAGATAGGCCCCCTTCAGGTGAGGTTATAAACTTGAATTTATCTTCAAGTAGACCAAATGTTGACCATTCATTGTCTTAAAGAGGCCATAGTAACCTATCCCAGTTTCTGTAAGCACTGGGATATCAGGGAAAGATTAGGGCAGTTTGGAAAGGGGAGGTTTGTCTCAGGCAAAGCAGGGAATGACCTTGCACCTCCCGAAATTCCTTCTCCACTTTCCCCTGGGTGTGATAGTTCCCCATTCTGATATTAAATTGAAATGCAGCGTTGTTATGAACCATTAAATAATAGATGTGCTTCCTACGAGGGAGATCTACTTTTTAATGTCGGTTGAAACAATCTGTGTGATTAGTCTGAGTTGTGATGCTGAAAACGTCTGTGTTTTGCCTAAATAAAGTGCTCAGGACTGAGGCCTTTTTAGGTTGCTGAAGGGCTTTGAAATCCTGGTGTCCTTACCGTGTCACTGGTTTTTTAAGCCCTTTCCTTGAAGACTTCATCAAGGACTCTCACTTCAAAACTGATGACACAATATGGTCCATTAGAGTTAAATTACAGTATTTTGCAAATGTTTTCTGCAGCATGACTCTGGCTGCTGTATTTACTGAACACATCAGATCTTTGACTCTACAGTTTCTTAAACAAGCCAAGTTTTTGTTTTGTTTATGTTCCATAAATCCATTTAAACTGAGCTATAATGGTTATTTTTAAGCTATCTCCCAAAAGTTTCTAAGGGACTTCTGTAATATCCAACAGAGCTGGCTCCTCTCCTTTGGAAATAAGAAACTGCAGCTTCAGTGAGAAACACTATCTGAACAATGTCGTCTTTAAACAGCCCCCAGAAGCACTGCATTTCCAACTCTAAAGGGAATTTGCATGTGTTTCAGCATCAAAGGTTGATACGACCCTATCACCTAGGGACTGTCATGTTATCTAAGTGCCCGCATATCAGGAGCAGGATAACATTGTGTGATTCACAGCTGCTGCAGAAACAGCATCTTTTCTGAATTAACCTAGGCTCAGATTTATATAAACTATCCCTGATAACATCTGCCCGGGACCCTCCTTTGACAATGTGCAGAGATCCTACCCAGGCGGGCTCACTTCTGCAGTTGGGAGCCTGCAGAATAAAAACCAAATCAAAACACCTCTCTCCTGGAAAAGCCACGCTTGGTTTCGTGATGCCCACCCCAAGGAACAGTGCAAAAAAAGTTTAGCGGTGAAGGTTAGAACAATGAAGATGTCAAGCGGCTTCTTGGGAGCGAGCCGCTGTGTCTTGTCATGCTTGGACATGAACGGGGAAAAAAATGTCTTTATTACCCAGAATGGTAACCTTGAAGTGCACTGGCTGCTTGATCCTATAACTTTCCCATTAGAAGAGGGCGCCCGCAATCCTAATGAGGCACAATAAGTAGATTATGAGACTCCTTTTGTTTTGCTAAACAGCAGCTTTTTCTGCAGGGAGTATCACAAAGGTGTGCGGGGCCCCGGTGCCTGGGGCCCTGTGACTGATACGCCGATTTGTTCGGTAGGGCCGGGGAGAAGAATTGAAGAAGACAGCACTGAAGTGCAGTAGAGCCATGGGGGGCGGGTGCCAGAGCTGCCTAAATTAGACTCATCAGTATAGAGGCTCTGCCCATTGTATCTGGGCTATAAAGCTGTCAGAGAGGAGCCCGTTTGAATGTTCCCTCATTCCTACCCTGGCGCTTCCTCCGCTCTCAGCAGAGAGCTAAGCCCTGGGATCTTTTGTTTGCATGAGAAACCACTGGCATCTTACATTTATAAGGACTTTTAAGGCTCTGCTATGAAAAATAACTTTGTCTCGAAAATACAGGGGATTTTGTTGTTGTTGTTGGGTTTAGTTTTAATTGCATGCAAACCAGCTAGTGAATTTGTGTGCTCCTCTGAGAAGTGGTTTTTACAGAGAGATCAGTGGTCATTTACGATGCAAAGGAGAGCACAGCTTTTTACCAGGCGGCAATCTCTCCACCTTGCATATTCATTTCGATGCCTAGAGGAGGAGACTGCTCCAGGGGGAAAAAAGCAGGGATGGATTCCTGCCTCTGTGAAGGGGCTGGATCTGATGGAAAGATAAGAGGGAATAGCAAGTGGGACAACCACCCCCGAAATGGGCTTCTTAGCAATGTTCCTGTAACCATTCCTGTGCTGGATGGATGTGGAGAAGGTATTAGGAGTGGTCAAATCAACTCGCAGGCTGAGATGCAGCATGCAAAACTGCATTCTTGTTTTCTGTTGGTTTTAATTAGGCCGCCCAACCTTTGAGGATTGAGGTTGTGGAGTTGCAGGTCAAATGAGGACCCTGTAGCGTGGCTGTTGATGTGAAAGGAGAAAGGCTGCGCAGCCAAGGAGGAAGTTTCATCACAGCCCGCTCAGATGTTAGTTGGCTGCTTGTCATCGCTCTGGTCAAACTGGAGATATATGGAGAAGAGTCTCTCCTATTCTACTTTGGCCTTTCCATGTGAATCTGGCAACAGACAGAGAGAAAATATAATCTTGGGAAAACAAGTAAAAATAGCTGGGGTTTTGGATCTCTGGGAAGCTCTGCTTTGTGTTACAAAGGTGCTCCTGGTGCACCTTCAAGGGGGCAAGGTTGCCCTGGTCTCTGGACCTACCTGCCCACAAGGACAGGTTGTGCACATCTGTGCAAATCCTCATTTCACCAGCAAAGTACTTAAGTGTCTGGGCACAAGGCATATGCAAGGATTTTCTCCAACTAGAAGGAAACTTTCATGCATTCAGTTCTTCTGAGGGATCTGGAATTATTTGCTGGGGAGTTTTCCTGCCAGTCCTTGGTCTGGAATTGCATCTGAAATACTATTTTCATGTGGATTTAGTAGGTTCTGAGTTTTGTAATCCCCCAGAAACAGTGCAAGTGTTTCTACTGAACCAGGACAGCAAGAGGGAGAGGAGGCTACACAGTTTGTTACTGCACGCTCCTTCTTGAGTATGATTACTACTTACTATTTTAATGCTGGTATTAACCCATCATGGATTGAGATCCCACTATGTGACCCACTGTATGAGGACAGATGGACATTGGAAAGCTAGCTCCTTTCCCAGAAAAGGCTGACCCAAGACACCAATAGCCAAACATGAAGCCAAGTAACCAACTATGCCACCCTCCAAGAGCAGACTTTTTCATATCTAGCCATTTCTCACAACCCAGGAAAGAAGATTCAGTTACGTGGTCACATCAGTCAACACTTGAATCAGTGGCTGGGATCTCCTCAGTCAGCTGAGCTGAAGTACAGCATAAGTGTAACGGAACTGATTAAAGTTATACCAAAAACAATGCACACACAGAAGGATTTTAGATGTCAGATATTTTGAATCTTCTCTGCATTTGCAAAAAAAGCAAAGCAATCCTTTCACAGTTGATCCAAGCAGCTACTAATGTTTTTTACCAACACCGAGACATGTTACAGGTGTGTTGTTGCGACCTACCAGTCCTACATTCATTTGCTGCAGTTTTGGTTTGGACCCAAGCTGTAATGATTGACTAAAAAAGCCCTTCTGGATGCATCTTTTCCTTAGACTGTGTCAATGAAGTCTGGAGGACTTTTCCAAAAGATTTTCTCTTTGATCTCCCAAATGCCCAGTTGGTTTTACTTTTCTCCTCCCCATCACTGTCCCCTCCTTGCTCCGCACTGCCAAAGGGCTCTGGGAGCTGCCTCCTTCCAGTGCTTGGATGAGGACTCACGGCAAAGCCTCTGCATCTTGGCAAACACACCGCAGAACATCACAGTACAGGCAACGGTATTTTTAAAACTTCTCTTTCCATGGCATCCCCAAAAAAACCCATTGCAGCCTGATTTCTGAGAAACCGGGGAAGACCTCTGCAACGCTGGGCTGTGGGATGGATCGGAGAGGGGTGCCCAATACCATCAGCACGAGCAAAGGCACCTACATTATCCCGCTCTCAGGGCTGTACATCCTTTGCAAACCACTCCTGAGAGCCCAGCCTGGACCCCTTGGGGACAGCGACAGTTGCTGGGAAGCAGCTGGGGACCTTCCAACATACAAAATGCAGCCTCAGGCTGCTCAGTTGCACCCTGGATTTCTCCATGGAGCATCTAGGGATAGGTTTAGATAAAAGATATTGTTGAAAATAAATCTTGCTTTACAACTGTTTTTATTCTTGGCAGCGGGTGGACCCTTGGAAAAGGGACTGTTAGAAAACAACTCTGAATCTGTATTGTTGGCCAAGGCATAAAACGATTGTCCAAAATAAATCATAAAACTTGTTAACAAGCAAAGCACACTATCAGATTCAATGGCAACAGGAGCAGGCAAAAAAATACGAAAACCTGCTCCAGGCACTCTGAATGCAACCCTTATGAACTAGACCATTTCAGAGATGTTGTTTTATTTCTTTCCCCTTTTTTTTTTTTTAAGGGCTTTGTTTTATTTTTAGCAGCAATCCTGTTTTTTCCTTTTTCTGATATTTTTCTGTAAATAATAATTGGTTCCTTTGTGGCAGCATTTCCACATTGGCAGTGGCGTGTAGTGCTTTCTTGGAGGTGGCAAGAAAAAAGGGAGTGATTTGTTTCAATGGGTTATTGTTGAGTGAATGCAAATATCTGCAGCCACTGGAGCAAATAGGAGCAGGGGATTAGGCGCAGGAAGCTGGCTGAGTGGCATAGGCCATCTGTCCCGGTCCTGAGAAAAGAGGAATCTCGTTTGCAGTGTATGTTAATTAGTTAGCTGATTGGCTCAGCTGTCACCTTTGCAGAGTGAAAGCGCAGGGGCACAATTAAATTCATGTCCGTATATGTTTATCAAAGCACATGTTTTTAGAGGGCTTTGGTTTTTAGGTGTAATTTTGTCTTCTCAGGGATCTTTGCTATTGTGCCCACAAATGGAGGGGAGGAAAAAAGGAAGAAAGAAAAAAGAAAGAAGAAGAAAGAAAATACCTTAATTAAGACATGATCTGGATTGTTTGCTGAAGCGTCTCTGGCCGCATTCTTTAATGCACTTGAAATTACCCATTTGCATCAATAGGCGTTAGCTGAATTTATTTCCATTCAAATGTATTCCCTTGATGTTTCTACAGAAGGTGGTAGGTTTGGAAATACATGTATGGCAAGTTTGGGCTCCTACGGTGCCCCCATTCAAACACAATGTCAATATCCTGCACTTAAAAGGGACCCGTTAGTTAAAGTAAAACATTCCCTGGGTTGGGGTGGGTTTTGTTTTTGTTTTCATTACATTGACATCTCCAAGGCAGCATCCCCAGTAACTTTCCTTGGGAAGAACTTGTCTGCTTGCAAGCCCCAAGGAGTTATTTCCCATGGTGTCATTTTAATTATTTTTGATTTATTTGTTTACTGTCTTCCAGTTCTTGTCAATGCACAATGGGCCACGTCTTCCCCTCCACGGGCACACAGGGCCCTGCCTGCGGGGTTTCGGGATGCTGCAGAGCGCCGAAGGAGCCACGAGCATCTGCCCAGCCACTCGCGCACTTCAGGGGCTTACGCAGAGAGGGCAGGCGAGGCGAGAGGGCAGGTCGGGGGCGAGGGATCCTCCCCGGTCGGGGACACCAGTGTTGACCTTCACACAGAGGCATGAAAGAGCTGCAGAGGCTGCCGGTCCCAGGCTGGAGGAGCAGCCGGGGAGCTGCTCTCCTGAGGCTGCTTTGCAGCAATGGAAGATTTTTTTTCCTTACTGGCCTCGGAGGAGAAACCTGTCACCCAGCCCACTTGGCTCAGGCAGGTCCTGGGGAGCAGAGCTGCCTTGAAACACTCCAGCTCAGTGCCATCAGGCTGCGTTCGCAGTCCCAACTCCCCGGAGGAAAACCCATCCTGGCCTTCCCATCCTCTGGCAGGGTCTAGCCACAGCTTCCCAGGCTACAAAATCAGCCAAGGGCCGCATCTTCATGCCCTGGGGAGACGACCCCCTGCGTCTGCCTGCAGGGACTCCCCAGAAGCCAACAAGTTGACTCACAAGGCAGGGAGAGAAAATAAAATGCCAGGAACTCCCTTTATTGCAAAAAACAAGAGCAAATGCATTCAAAGCTCCCATGGCCAGAAGCAGAGGAGGAGATGTTTATATCCAAAAATTGCAGCTCCTAGTTATGAGCCATGTAAAAGGAATACACAACTCTATGCTAAGGGCTCACGTCCTGCCCAGCGATAATGCGCTCTGTGTGCAGCCTGGGGTGAGGAGGAGCAGGGGTATGGGGATATCACAGAACCACAGAATCATAGGATAATTTGGGTTGGAAGGGACCTTTAAAGGTCATCTAGTCCAACCCCCCTGCCATGGGCAGGGA
>NW_009218615.1:254437-255444 GCF_000690835.1 Fulmarus glacialis
CCAACTCTCTCAGCCTTTTCTCATAGGAGAGGTGTTCCATCCCTCTATCTGCATCTACATAGTGATAGGGCTGCTTCCAGCTGATGGGCCATTTTAAAACCCTGCATGTTGGAATGCTCATCTCTGCAGAGATGAGACATCTCCCATGTGTACACAACTTGATAAAACATGTAGCAACCTCCAGGAAAACATATGTAATACCTTCTTGTCCTGTTTCATAGGGCTCACACCCTTTACCTGCTGAGGGTTTCCTTCCTTCCTTCCTTCCTTCCTTCCTTCCTTCCTTCCTTCCTTCCTTTTCCTCCTTTCTCCTTTTTTTTGACCTGGGGCACAGACTTCCAGCCACATGGAGCTTCTCTGTCCCATTGGAAAGGTGAAAGCTGGGTTGGGTGAAACCACTCCCAATAAGAGATGCTGAATTCCACCAGGAGAGACACCTAAGCGATGTCACCAGCGTGGCCTTTGATGGGTGAGATGGGCTGTCTTGGAAGCATGCTCAGCCCCTGGCAGAGTAAATTAAACACACACATACATCTAGCCATACTACTCTTCTATGATGTGATCCATGGGTCCTGGCCAGCTATGATATTTCCTAATACCTTTCACTGGCATCACATTCTTAGAGGTTTTGTGTGTGTAAATGTGTGTCTTGTTCCTTTTTAAGACAAAGCACTACATCAGCTATATTTATAGAGGATCAGCAGATGGCCAGCAAGCTGTGAAAAAAAATTATATTTGTCAGGCTTATAAATCTGATAGGGGAGTTTAAGCAAAACTCCACAGCACCTGATGTGATTAATTTCTGCAAAATTATCCCAGGCCTTCAGTGCACAGAGGGTGCAAGGAGTTACGTGTGTGCCGTAACAGCAGCATCTGAGTGCTCCTGGGGCATCCTCGCAGCCCCGACAGGAGGCACGGGGCTGCTGTCCTCACGAAACAGAGGGAGAAGCACTGGGCTGCCCAAGGCTGTGCTGAGAAGCCTGCAGCAAAGAGGGGAACCTAAGATG
>NW_009218615.1:255459-275789 GCF_000690835.1 Fulmarus glacialis
AACATGGGAGGGGCACCGCCCTTTCCATGCACCCTACACCAGGTTCTCATGGCTGGAGTGGTGCATCCATGCTGACTCTAGAGTGTTTCACTCACTGGCTCTCCTGGAGATTAGTGAATGTCCCAGGCCCTTGCGGGGGATTCAGCGAAGCCTGGAAAAAGCCCCAACATGAGCATAAAGATAAAAACTGGTGAGGGTCAGGAGGGCAGAGACAACCTGGGACCATGGTCCATCAGTGGGAGCCCTGGAGGAGTGAGCAGACGTGCTCCCAGCATGGTCCCAGAAATGGCACAAATAATGCAAGATCAGAGTTACCCTTTTTTTCATTAACCACTTTGCAAAATGTATCCAGAGATTCGTGTCAGGGCACTGCAGTGTTTTCTCTCATGCCCTAGCTAACCTATAACCAGTTTACTCCCTTCCACTACTGGAGACATAGGATCTGAGTAAACATGGCTTAAAAATGCATATAATGTATAAGCGAAGATTGCCAGAAGTCCTAATTAAGACAGGTAAAAGCTGTGTATTAACATCAGCCGATCAGAGCAACCCCTGGGAGTTTCCCCTCAGTAACACAGCAGATGTGAAAATATAACTTGTCCCTTCTACGGGAGGCTTTAGGATGCATTCGCTGAAATGTTTTTAAAATACACTTTTCCTTCTAATTTACATCAGCTTACTGCATCAAGTTGCTTTGGGGTCATAGTTTTTTCAGGCGGAGGGTCCAAGAGACTGTTTTACGAAGGGATTTGATTCACAGCAGAGCATGGGATGACGAATCTGTTCGGCTGTCGGAGGTGGGAGAGCACCGCTGTGCCGGGGGGATGCGCTGTGCCGGCAAGCGCCGAGCACCCGCTGGTCCTTCCTCGCAATAACTCCCTTTCCACCGAGGAGGAAGAGTAAGTGTATGTACAAAAAAAGCCAGTCCACCATGGTCATTACTCTTAATTACACTATTACTCGATTCAGGACTACCACAAAATTATCCTGATTTGCCACTGCCTTACGTAGACGTTTATACCAGCACAAATTGAGTGTTAAGTGGGTGTAAATCAATACCAACCCCGGAGCAGGATTCCTGGCATGGCAGCATTTTACATTCAATTTCTGTAGCAGTAAAGGATACCACACAACAGTGGAAAATTGGCTCCTCTCTCCCTAATTTTACCTGCGAGACCTCTAAGGCAGGGAGCAGCCCACGCTTGCCAGATCGTTCCTAGCAGTGAAACTTAAATACCCACACACGATTTTCCTTGCAAATCCTTGTTACTTCACTTTTTTAATCCTCAGCCCTCACATTTGCAACAGTAAGTGATAGCTCTGCATCTCCCAGGTCGTTTGTCTCCCACAGGGGTTGGCAATGCTCTGTGTTTCATTTAAGAGCCCTCTCGCAACAGCCAGAGTTTTCCCCTGAAAAAATAAATAAAGCTCCTCTCCCCACCCCTTGGAGAAAAACCCTCCCCAAAACCCAACGAGAATCAAAGCTGAACCATCCAGGAAAGCTTATTTCTTAAAAAGGACCAGTGAAGTTATTTTGGAAGACAACTGCCAGAGGTACTGCGAGAACATTGATATCCAAAGCTGTCATAATATTTGACCCTCAGAAAATAGGAACGTCCATCCCTTGGGTAAACTGGCTGCAGTAATATTAAATGGGGAGAGGCAAAGAAAACACTTGTTGTCTTTCGGAAGAGGGATGCGGGGCTGCAGCAGTTCCTTGGCCGAGCGTGCAGGCGATGCAGAGATCAAAAGCTGAGCTTCAAGTGCTTCCAGTCAGGAACCTTTCATCTGCAGTTCTGCAGAGATGAAAGTCCTAGAGTTTCACTGGGAGTGACGAAAAACATTCCTTAGGACCTCGCTTGAAAGCGTGGCTGTCTGCAGAACGGATTTATATTTGGGGTTTGTGCTCTTTTTCTTTTTTTTTTCCCCATCCCTAGGACTTGAATTATACACATTGGGCCAAATGCAGAGGTAGACCAGCTGCAGGCAAAGGAGATGGTGTTGGGATGCAGGGTCTGCTCCACCAGCTGCGGGTTGCAATCCCAGTCCCTTCAACCAGACGTGTGCAGGTAGGGTGGTCTTATTCCCCCCAAGAAGAGGGTCTTGGATTCAATCTCCTCCTGTCGCAGGTCTGCAGAGACACGTGGCTGTCTCCAGGAAAGCAGCCGGGGAAGGAGGCGATCAGACCGCAGCCGCCACAGAAAGCATCGGGTATGCAACTATTCAGCAAATTCTCGCAAATGACGGTTCTGTTCTCAGAAATCAGGATCACTCAGCATACGTTTCACAAACAGGGGGAAAACGACGGCAGGGGGGGATAAATTCATGGGATAATTTATTCACGATGAATAATTCAACCAGCAGAAGTGACTACTCCAAAGATCAGGTCAAAAGTTGAGTGCTTGAATAAATGAATTGCCCTTTCACAAATATAAAAAGCAGAAATCTCAATATTTATCATTTGCAGACACACAAATATTCCAGAACAACATTTTCTAATGAAGTGGGGAGGGGTGTTGATAATAAATTCTATTGATAACAGGAGTTAGAAAAGCAAATAATAACTGACTGGAACATGTTTATATATGAAAAGTGACTTTTCAAACAAACTGTCAACAGTGAGCTGCATTATAAGACTATTAGGAAATAGGAACTCTGTAAATAACTTGCCTACCCCGGCAACTACTGAACCTACTGCCAGTAAATAAGCATTACCTTGGAGCACGAACCAAGCTGTCGCAAGCTTGGAGACATATGGTGAAAGTGCAAGCGGAGAGGTTCGAGATCCACAGCTGAGACCAGATGTGCAGCCGACTGAGGCAAAGAATGGGAACCATCGGTGACGTCTCCTGGTGTCGCGCCCCTAGAGGAGTTGCATCTTCTCCCTGGTTGGGTGTGAGATGGGTTTTTCAGCCGCCGCTGCCCGAGGACTCTAACGTGCAGCCTGGGCAGTGTCCCTGCACAGCCGTGTGGGTCCCCACCTCAGGATGACCAGAGAACCTACCTCCAACCGAACCAGCATGGCCACCACATCCTTTTCACCCTGATCAGCCACATCTAGGCTGCTTTTGGCTGGGGCAAACACATGTGAAACGCTCAGCTGTAACCTGCCTGCCCCATCCGCTGCCTCTCTGCAGAAAGCTGCCCATGGAGGCTCGCTGTGCTTTCTTGGAAAGACATTGTCGACAGTTCCTCCAGCATTTAACCCCACAGGGGTCCAGACTGGCATCCCTAGATGCTGTCACAACATGAGCAGATGCTAAGATCCCCCTGCACGCTCTCAGAGAGTCTGTCCCCATGGCGTTTCATTATTGGCCCACCTGCTATGCCATCATGGCAAACCTGTTTGTTTCCAGTAATTATAGGTGCAGATCAATGTAGAAGTAGGAGCCAATCTGGGCGCATCAACTCATTTCACCCAAATTACTGTCAGTCATGCTTGCTCATGGCTGATCTAAGCCGTGGCAGGAATTCATCAGTCCTGGGGAGTCCTCTGCCACCTTGCTGGCAGCAGTAACCGAACTTCAGCCAAACCAAGGGGGATTTGGTTCAGTGCAGTTTGGACTGATCAAAATTAGGGTGCAGGTTCTGCAGGTTGGCTTAATCCAGTCTTGAAGTCATGCCTTGAGATCACATTTGGAAAGGTGAAAGCACTGGGTGAGGAGTGAAATTCAATTGTTCCTTATACTGTGCACAGCTGTAGTGAGCACAGCTCTCAGCAAAGATCTGGGACATGGGGCACATGGGGCACAGGAAAAATTACTTGAGGCACCAACAGCCCAAAACGGGGGAAAAAGGCTGATGAGAGACAGAGGCTCAGCCAACTGGGGTTGGAGCCGAGGTGCTGCTTTCCTTTTGCAATGGAGGTGCAGACTAAAAACCTCCCAATACTGCCTTCCTATGATGACCTTCGCCTGCCCCGAAGAGGACACATCTCCAGCCGACCCTGAAAACCAGCTTGGTGTTACTGAACTACAAAGAACTGTGAAACACCACTCAGGTGGCTTGCCAACACAGCCGGGGTTTATGGCAGGACAGAGAAGAAGCTCTGCTGGGAAGGGGAGCCTGGGAAGGCCGGTGTGCCGAGGAGCACTTTGCTCTGCCACAAAGCCCTGCCTGCTGTGACCAGCCACGGGCCACGCAGCAACTTGGTGGCCAAGGCAGGACTCTCACCCCGCTACTTCGGAGTCCCCAACCTCTCGCTGCAACTGCAGCACAGCGTCTTTGTCCGACTGCAGACCCAGATGGCAAGAAAGTTGGTTTGATTGGATTTTTTTAAATTTTATTTTATTTCTGGAGAAAAAAAAAGAAAAGGCTGTTTTCAGCTTGGCAACAGTAATAACAAACACACGAGTACGAGAGCTGACAGCCTTAATTTGTGGTTACATTTCTACAGCTTCATCTCATTGAGGATTCTGGATGCAGGGAAGGCAAATAGGGCTCCTACCCTATAAAAGAGGTACAGGGGGGAAGAATGTTGTCCAGTAATTATAGGAATGGTCTGGAGTCAGAAGGACTCCACTATGAGCAATTAAAAGGAAAATTAACCATAAGAAAAGTTTTCTTTCGGTTTTATAGCTAAATCCACAAATAGAAGAAATACTGTACAGTCAAACTCCAACAAACAAGCATGCCTGATTTTAACGAGCAAAATGAAGGGCTTGTTTTATGGGATATGTAATATAATAGTCCCATGGTAAGGGAGCCTATTTCTCCACTGCTCTGTACTGCATGCAGTTATTCCAAGCGGTGCGAAGTGGGTGTAAAATGCTACTGAAACGGAATTTCTTCCTTGCATCCTCCTATGGTCATATTCTACACCCCTTGCATGCATGTGTGCACCACTGTTCTGCGTGAGAATCAGCAGATTAAAGAAAAAGGACTAGTACTGTGGTCAAGAAAGAAGGGGAGGGAAGGAGAAGGGTTCTGGGCTCACCTCCTTGCCACAAACTTCCTGCATAATCCTGGTTGAGTCACTTAATTTTGGCCAAAGGTGGGATGGTAGGGCTCTGCCAGAGGTCCAGAGGTCCAAATTGCCAGGAAAGGTGGGATGCACGGGGCTGGCAGACCCGTGCTGTGGCTGAGCCATGCGTCCTCCCACTTGCTGCCCCTTAAATGCCTCTGTGGAGCTGTAACTCTGCTCTCAGGGATGAAATACTCTGTCCTAGAGGTCATGTTGTGTGCCTACAGCCATCACAGCAGTCAAATACCCCTACAACAGGGGTGCACCAGAGTTTGCAGCTGAACTTTGCTGTTATTGTGGCAAAAGATACTGTTGTCTATGACTACAGAGATGGAAAGTGAAAATCTGGCAGCAACAAGGACGCAGCCTCAAAATTTCCCCAAGGGAGCTGCGGATGGTTGGGGTCTCCCTGCATGCCAGCGAGGACCACGGACATCTCGGTTTTCCACACGTGTGAGGGGCATGCAGCACCATCACACACAACCCAACCTCATCCCTCCCCATCACACACTTCCCTGCGTTCACTGAGCTCTCTCACACCAGAGTCAAAAAAAACTAATTATGCTTATACCCCACCACCGCTGCCACCACCCTTTGCCCCACAGACTAATCTGTTCTTACTTGCCCAAACTTACTGAAATAAAAAGGCAACTTGGTGTTTATAAATGCAAAAGAAAATATATTACTTCTTTGCCAAGGAAAAGGTCTTAAGGCTATATAGCAAAAATTATTTCCAGTTGACTCCTTCCACCCCATCAGTTTCAAAGAACCAATTTGTTGGCTACTTTGTTGCTTTATTCAAAGGAAAAAAAATCTTCTTTTTTTTTTATTATTCTCCCTCTCGTATTTCATGTCATTCTTCTTGTGGGCAAGAACAGAGCAGGGGCAATACCAGCACAGAGAAGAGAGAAAGGTCTGACCAGCAGCTGGGTGTGAGTGAAAGCAGTAATCTTCAAAGCTGGCTTTCGTCTTCATAGCCCATATGCTGTGAGAGAGTGATCTCACCAAGGGTCATGCTCCTTCTTCTCCTTCTCCTCCTCCTTCTTCTTTTCTCTCCATTTTGGGTGTTGCCAGGAGAGGTTGCCCTGTTTAGAGACATATAACCCAGGGTTGCACCCCTCAGGGCATAACACATGGTGAAGCTTGCTGTGATGCTCATGAGCATCCTGGACTGCCCTTTCCAAGGTGGTGACATCCCAGGGCCTTTTACCCAAAAGACGCATTTGGCTGCAGAGCGAGGCCAAATGGCCAGGATCAGCTCCAAGCAGATTGCACCGCAGGGTCTGAGGGCCACAAGGCTTGTGGAAACGGGTTAAACATAATTATCGCAACCTCACTTGTCCTACACCTGCCACCAGCAGCACGCTTCTTGCCATTTCTATCAAACCACAAATACCTCCCACCTGTGTCTGGGGCCATGGCTGGTGTTGATGAAGCGCATGTTGTGCCGGGTTGCAAACCACGTGGCACCTTCTGCCGAGCAGCAGCTGGCTCCGCTGGAACGACCCCGTCTTCTGCAAACGGCCAACAAAACTCAACGTGTAAATGCATCGCATCAACAAACCTGCTGGAGTTGCTACTCCTCAAGAACTTCTCAGTGACACCAAGCAACGATCTCACCAACTGCATCACCCTTCCGACACCCCCTGGGAGCTCCTCGCTTTGAGCTAGTGACCAAGTTGCCTTCCCCACCAGGTTTGCTGGAGGATTGGACTGCTGAAGAGGGGAACACGAAGGCAACATCAATTTGGCACTCGCCTCCCAGAGCGGGGAAAAACTATCTTGATGTAATCACTGCAGCAGAGGTTTTAAAGGCAGGGCTATCTACTGCCCATGTCCTGGGCCAACAGAAGATCCATCTCAGAGCTACCCAGGTGCTCTTCCCTCCCTCATCTGTATCACAGCAGGATCCAGAACTTGTTTTCACAGGTAGCACAGGGCATTTTTTGTTTGTTTTTATTTGGTTTTTTTTACTAACAGCAAATACGCCAGAAATCAAAGATTTTGGAAGATGAAATTCCTTGCAAATTCAGGGTGATCTGAGCTAATAGTTTCAGCCAGAGGGGGAAAAAAAATGAAAGAAAGAGAAAAGAGTGGGAGGGGAATTCTGAAAAAATTTCGAAACACATTGTTTCAACATCTTCTAAACAAAATGGGTTGGGTTTTTTCTGAAATACCAAAATGTTTCATTTCAACATTTTCACATTCGTGTCTCAAAACAGCCTTTTTGTTTTACAAACGAATATAAATTAAAAGAAAACAAGGTTAAATGAAAAGGTTAATAAATACCGTAAAACATTCTGGGTTTGGACTGAAGAAACTATTCGGGGTTGACCCTACAGGAATCTTTTCCTTTTCTTTTTTTCCCCAGTTTGCCAAGAAAACGTAAATAATTTGTTTTGGTTTGACCTGAAGGCATTTATTTATCATTCTTGGAGCCTGAAATGCCATTATTTACCTAGATCAACTCATTGGCTCCCTGGCACCCTTTTCTTGGGGGAATTAGGAAGATGAAGGGGGTGAAGAGAGACCACACTGAGTTGGCTGTGAGGAGGGTTGCTGTGGGGTCTGGGCTTTTTGATCCCAGTCAGGGTGGTTAGGTGCTGTGGTACCCACAGTGCCCTCAGGACATGAACCAGATGTGGGGAGAGGTGAGATCTCTTATTAGACCAAAATAAAAGATCTAATAAAACATGTTATCTGCACCCACAAGACTTACCTTGCCTGGAGGATGAGGCACAGTCACGGCTAAAGCACAGCTCTCTCCCGAAGGGCACCGCAGCATCCTGACCGATAGATTTTAGGGTTTTTGGAAAGAAAATCAGGAGGGCCAGGTTTCATGGTTTGCCTACTTTTTGGGAGAACAGGGAGCAAAAAATGTCCCTGTCCAGACATGGGGGAGATGTCTGACAGGCACAGGGATGATGTGGAGGCCCCAGAAATGGGACTGGCCCCAGGTTGTACTCCTCGCTGTGCCATGCCAGGGGCTCCTGCATACATGCTATTCATTTCGGTTGCGTAATGCTGAGCTGTAAGACCTCATCAGCTGCTACTCATTACACAGGCACAGCCTTTCTTGAATAGAAACCATAGCAGAAAATAGATCTCGGGATGTAAAAACTGACATCTTGAATTCATAAACCGAGCGACAGCATTCTTGTTTAGAGTCTGAGGGTGGCCTGTTCTGAACTCGCCTTTTTTTATACCAGATGAGTCTAACCTCAGAGCCAGGATGACTCCAGCGAGTATCATTACCCTAAAGCAAAGAAAAGAATATGACTCAAGTCTAGCAGTGCTAGAGTCGCTACAAAGTGCCCAAGAAGGGGACACCGAGTCTGATCCTGCCATCCGTCCAGACCCATCGGCTCTCTGACGATCTCCGCAGTCCAAACAACAGCAACAGCAACGGGTGCGATTCCGGGCTGCAGTCAGACCGCTTGGCTCACACATGATTTCCTAACCAGGGAAGTGCCTTGGAAAACCCCAGCCACTAGAAAGGGACGGAAAAATAAACCAAGAAACCATCCTCCTCCACCTTCCCCACTACCAAACCAGTTTCACTTCTGAAAGCAGGAAGGACTTGTCCCACGGCATGCTCCCCTCTCTGTTAACACCAGTCTAAAGGAAGGCATGGTCTGAAGCGGTTTTCATTAAAAGACCAGACCTAGAGACACAAGACCTTTTGAAGCTCCAGCATCTCTGGGTGAGGTTGTGACAAAATTCCAGCCCCACCACAGCAGTTGCATCTTCCTTGCCCCTCTGCTTTAAATCAGATAAAGGAGAGAAAGAATTTGTCCGCAGGTAGGTAGATGCCCAGCCACAGCTTTCAGAGCATGCTTGGCACGCAGGAAGGCTGCAGGAATCAACACCCATCGCCTCCCTCACCAGAGCCATGTAAAGGAGAGGGGCAAGATCGACTTTTCATTAAGCAATGAAGGGGCTAGGGGAAGGACTCACTGACTTCTCAAAGGCTTTTACAACCCAAATTTTTTACAGTTTCATATACCTGTTTCATTAAGACATGGGTTTGGGGATCTCCTGTATGAGCCCAGGCAGAACATCTAACCTCTCCTCACCTTTCCAAAACCATGATAATGCATACTGACAGACACACTCACATTAGTGAGATACTTAGGTAATGGTGCCGGAGACTTTGAAGTATCTGGCTGGCCAGCAGGTACGGAAAATTTGCAGGAGTAACCTGAGAAGTCATTAATGTGTCTCAAATACAACCATATCCAAATTTCATCAGTGCATGCACTGAAAACAGCAAGGTCTTCTCCTGCAGCTCCTTTTGCAGCACCTCATGCTCTCTCCGCACAGTGCTGGCGTCACCCTTTCACAGAGTCTTTCCGAGGTGGTGGCAGTGCAAGTCCCTTTCTCACGTACTCAGTGGGAGGGAAGAAATCAAATATACAAGATAAAAACATACCCTATGCAGCAGCCTGGCTTAAGCATGCTGTCACCAGGTTCTGTCTATCTATTCTTTGTCAGCTCTTTCTACTTGCTCCATCTTTCCTCACATATTTCAAATCTGCATCTAATTCAAGTATTACATCCATTTATTTTCTTAGTACTTTTATTCCCCTGAACCGTGTTTTTATGCCGGGTAGCCGTCATTGCAAGCACAGTGCTGAAATAAGGCACTTATTGGCTGCAGCTCCAGGGATTTTAACCGGATATCTGCCTTTGTTTAAATTAAGTAAATCAGGATGTTTCCTAAACACCACAAGGACAGAAGTTTAGACTTCTACTGAATCAACTTTTTGACCTAAAGCCAGCAATGTTTCAGTCAAGGACATTCCCTGGATGTATCCAAGAAGTCTGAAAATCCCCTTCATCGGGTCCCAGGAGCTCTGCGACTCACCCTGCCTGGGACACCAGTCCTGCTCCCTTTGGAGGGGATGCCTACCCCTATAAAGTGACTACTTGAAGACAAACTTGTAGTCACTCAAAATTGAGTGAGATACATCCCACCCTTCAAAAGCATTTTTTGATACAAGACTGTAGTTTACGTACTTAGAGGCATACTCACCCATACTCCCCGATGAAGACAAACCTGCAGCCCTGATGGGGTACAGCTTCAGACATTGCTATAGACAGAGCTTCAACAGGGGGGCTGACAGAGCCATGGGCTGATGGATGTTGTGTTCCTGAGTACCTTTTCCTACAGAAATGTTTTACCTTCAGTTTTTATTAGGTGAGGAGTTTCCAAAGTGCTCGAAGCTGGACATGGTTGTGAATCCAAAGTAAAACCGAAATTTCAGCACCGTTTCTTATGCTGGTATCTTTCTGGAAGCCCAGAAGTTAAGCATACAACTTCCATAAGCAAGAACAAATGGCAGATGGACAAATCTTCCAAGCAGATCCATGGCCTCTGAAGACTCGAGAGTCCCAAAAACCTTTAAAGGATCTGTGCATCCTGGGACTTGCATTTTTATTTTCTTCCGAAGAAACAAGCCACGGTGGCCCAGATGTAGTCCATGGGCACCCATGTGAACTGGAAAGTAGCAGCGTACCCCAAGGAAACAGGTTGCTGCAAATATCAATTGCCGGGGGAAGAGGGAGGGTGAGTAATTCCTATCAGAAATTGGTCCAATTATTGGAAATGCTGACAAAAGCTAAATGCACAATAAACTACAGTGGTCCCCAGTACTGAGATGCTTTGAACCAGCAGAAGCTTTGCTGTCGTTCAGCCACAGGCCACCGACAAAGAAAATAGACACTGCTGATGAAATTAATCATTAATTGTCTTAATTAAGCAACAGAGAAAAAGCTTTGTAATCAAATATCCGCCTTCCTTTTGTTAAGAAAAGCTAACACGTTTGCAACACAGGTTTGGAGAACAATCTCTCAAGGTCAGATTTAGACTGCTTGAACTGATTCCCATTTGAGGCTTTGAGGTGCTTGACTTGGTTGTTTCCATGTGAGAGAACTTCACCCCCAAACCGTTATCTGGGCTTTACTCTTCCAGCCTCTTTCCCAAAAGTCAGCTGCTCTATTTAAGGAGAGAGATGCTTCTCTCTATGAATGATGCTAGTAAAATATGAGCAGCAGTACTGACTGTGGCATAGCCACAGAGGTCACTGGCTTTGAAGGTCTTGTTAAATACACTTTATTTGTCTCAGCTAATGTCAATGTGGTGATTCACCCTGTTTCTCTATGCCAGCAAAATGAACGAGCATCATTAATGTTTTATATCAAGGTACAGAGTGCGTAGTCAAATGCCTTCACACAGGCACTAACGTCACACGAGGATGTTTTCCTTCACCTCTCCTCCTTGGCATTGCCCAGGACTTCAGTGGGAGAAAAAGCATACATAGATGCAACACAGGCCTTACATGGCTCAGCAGCAGTACCCTACATCACTTAGATTTTCCTAGCAGTGCAGGTTTTTAGATGAAAGATGTACTGACATATAAGCAGAGCTCAAAATGTTGTCCAGATGAGCGAAAAAGGAGGTTAAATAATTAGCTATTAAAAAAGCAAACCTAACGAGAAGCCAGGTAATGCCTAACTTGATGTGATATTAGAAAGCAAAGGAATCTAAGTGAGGCAGTTTACATATCTTGGCAGCAATGTGCAGCTCAGTAGGAATGTCTGGAAGGAAATCACATCCGCAGTCAGCACAGCAGTGTTAACCAAGATTTGAGCCTCAAAAATCTACCGCTTAAAGTTCCATCACTCAGGCTCCAGTTCATATGTTATTCCTATGTTAACAAATGGGTAGAAAACCAGAAAAACTCTCGAAAGTCCAGAGAGCCAGCCAAATTACTTTGGATGCAAACCCCTTGGGAAGAATGATGTATCTGATTAAATGAATTTACTGCAGAAAGTGCAGAACTTGATCAAAGGCTCCTCTATAGTGGAGATAACCTGCAGACACACCTTCAAGCAGCTTTAAACATTGCATCAACAGCAGTCTAACCCAGCAGCACCGTGGAGTAACTACCCACATACCCACCTGTTCTTTGGGTGGGTTTTGCCACTATTTTGAACCTGCACCTGCTGCTAAAGATATATGGTTTGGATCAATCTGCTCTGCATTACGGCCACAACAGTGATGGCAGAGTGGACTTGGAGACTTCATCAGATCTGAGTCTCCAGCATCACCCAGTAAGGGAGAGGCACACAGCAGATATGTGCTAAAAATGAAAGCAGAGCATCTGCAGAGGCCATCCTGCCACCAGACAACTGGAAGAAAACACAGATGGGGATGGCTGCAAGCCACTCATCAAAGAAAGCTGGGAGGGAACATTTATGGGGTTTAAGCAACTCAGAGGACATGCAAAGAGCAGCTCAAGCTAGACAGGGATGACCAAGAAGTTGCCTTAAGCGCCTGATGGTGAGGGAAGCATCTAAATTCAGACTCTTCAAAGTCTTCTAAGTGGGTAAGCAGAAGCACTGAAGACAAAAGGAAATAATTCATTTTTCAGCTTGTTTCCACTACTGTCCTTCAGTGCCTTCAGAGCTAAATCTAAGTGACTGAAGCTCATCTGGGTAAACACAAACCAAACCAAAAACCAGCCTGCTTTTTGAAAATAGCACCACTAGCTGCTCATTTGCAACTAGTTTGACACCCGAGTCTATGCTGTGAGAGTTTAAAAGCTGCTGGACCCTCAAGGACATGTCTGTATGGATGCAACCACACTCCCAGCTGCTCGAACAACCTGCCCGGTCCTGCTCGCCGTACCCCTCAAGGTGGACACGGCCAGAGCTGGGAGCAAAGGGCTTCCCCAGCACTGCTCAGCGTGATGGCCCTTGAGCAAACACGCTTTCAAGGGCAAATGCTGTATCTTTTCTTTCACCTCTTTAATCTTATCAGTACTGCCTAAACCTGGTCTAACAGGCCATCCAAGGGACAGCGATTGCCTCAGGGGTGGACATGCAACTGGAGAGAGACTGCCAAGTATGCAGATGGTTGTTATCTGCAACAGCATTGCTGTGCAACAGGCTGAGCCGGGACTCTCCAGCCATCTCCTAAGGAAGAGCAGAGCCATGCCCCACGAGCGTGCTCTTTCTGTCCTTCAGCCTTTTGAATTTGGCCTCTGCAGAGGCTGCCTTTGATCAGAGCACCACCAAAGCCTCGCCAAATTAAACTCCACCGGGCAGATCCTCAGCTGTGGGAAATCAGCGTGGCTCCCCCGGGGTCGATGGAGTTATGGTGTAACCACCCTGCGGAGGATCCAGCCCTGTCTTTCATCCAGCTCGAGCATTAGTGATAAATGCAGCTAGTTTCAAATGCCTTTGTCCGTCTTGCTGGAAGAATGCTGATTGTGAAATGGGAATTTGCAATGCTAACAAATCCTGAGGACGGGCTGCAGAGAAAAATAACTGCAAACAAACAAGACCAAACCCTCTCCTCGCTTAGAAAATTCACAGCATCCCAAGGAAGTCATAGCAGGGAGGCAGAGGACGACAGTGTTTGAACCCTCCTCTTCGCTTCATGAAGATCTGTGGGCAAAGGGCACCTGAAGCTGCAGAAGCGATTGCTGGCTGCTTTGCAAGACCCCGAAGCATCAAACACCCTTGCTGGCTCCAGCCCAGGATGGAGGTGTTGCACCGTAGCGGTTTGATGCCTGCGCTGTTTTCTCTTCACATTTGCACTGACTCTGGACACAATCCTTGCCTTTCTGCTAAGCTCTGGTACTCCCTCGGCACGTTGCACCGCCGAGGTATAGCGTTTCGTTGGTGGGTGGAAATGATCTCCTGTAAGGCATATGTAAGCAGAGACCCTCACTCCATCTGCCCACTCAGCTTCCCCCTGTTTTCTTGCACCTTCTCTCATTTCTGAGAAACTCACCTTCGGCTCGGTTCCTCCGCCTGCAACGTCTTTCATCTGGAATTAAAAATAGAGTTGGTGCAGGCAATTTCTAAACTCATTGTGAATATGAAGAGGTGAGAAGTGAAAACTAACTTTCCACCAATTCTGGCCCAAACTGCCTGGAGCCCACTTCTTGTATTTTCTGCCCAAGTGAAAGGGCCATACACACAGCTTTGAGGACGAGAAGGGTCAGCTTTCATCGCCTATTCACAGAGCTGCAGTCGTCAGGCTTTCCCTTTGAGGTTTTAGCATGCTCGGGAAGTAAAAATGATAATACAGACCGAGGTGGGAAACACAGAACACAGCAAGTATCAAAGCAAGTACCCAAAAGTAACACCAGGTGATTTTGGCAAGGCAAGACCTCCCCTTTTTAGAGGCCACCTGCTTCTTCTGCAGACCTCAGCATGGATCTCCCACACCTCTTACCCCAGATCCTCTCTCATAACAGTCCTCAAGATGTCCCTGCACTCCCCACTGCCATGGGGCAGGGAATGCCCACCAGCATTTTTTTTCCCCAACCAACACCATGTCTTCTAACTTGGATTTGCCTGTGGTGACCCATGGTGGCAGAGCACAGCCAGCACCCAAACTGCAGAGGCTTTATTTAAATAAAAGTAAGTCTGCAGGCGTGATAATGGCACTACCTTATTATTCCCTTTCATGTGGGTCATTGCAAACACCAGGTGAGGTTGAGGCATTTCAAATACAGGCTGGGAAAAAGACTGAGTGCAACAGAATAAAAGGAGCCAGAATAAGGACAAGTGGTTATTGCACACAGTAACCAAAGGAAAAATAACATTTTCCAGTCTTCCTCCATCAAGTACCTTTGATAGGGAAACAGTTAAAGTCCAAACCTTTCTCTTTTTTTCCCAAATAAGTGTCACAGTCTCTTGGCAGAATGAATTTTGCCCTGAAAATTTCACTGACCCCATTCAGTTAAATTCACAGATCTTTTAAAGTTTTCCAACATCATCAAGCAAAAAAATAAACACTCACGATGTTAAAAGTGCTGCAAGAGACTGTTTGATTTGGGGAATTTTCCTTATTCACTCTCAGGCCCGAGCATATGGTTAGCATTTCGGTGTCCGCCGGCAGCCAGGGACTGGCTGGAGGTGGGATTGCCCCGGCTCTGCTCAACGGGCACCGGCCACCGCCAAAGCTCCCCGGATGCAAACAAGAAGGTAGCCATTTCTCAAAGAACACGAAAACCCTTCTACCACCTGCAGAACACACAGAGCGATACCAGCATGAGACTGTTAAATGAAACAGCCTCCTCAATTCAGCGTTGATCGGAAAGGGAAGCCGCAAACCTGGAACCAAAGGAGGGGCAAGAGCAAGGAATCCAGAAGGCAAATTATTATTTTGGCCTTTTAGACCAATGTCGGACTGAAATCATGGCCCTAAGCTGCCGTTTACGACTAGATGAGCTATTGGTGACGTGGCCATGCTGCTCGCTTAGTGTAATTCATGTTTTTACAGCAGTCGCCCATACAGGTTCCCGGAGCAGGGCGGGCTCAGGGCAACATCCAGGCAGCTTTCCTCGGACGTGGCAGAGCAGGTACACCCAGCTGCAGGGACAGCCCTCCAGGGATGGAAATGATGCTCTAGTGTTTAAGTATCCCCAAGTGAAACACCATTTCCTTTAGGTATATCCTGGGTTTTCACTTTCAGGTAGACTTTTCTTTTGCTTTTAGATGAGTGGTTCATTATGATAAGCTACATCTTATTTTAACTTGTGTTTATTACCAGTTTGACACATTACACTAATATTTATTTTTCAAATCATGCCATGAAATGCTTTACTGATACAATTGAAATGGATATTAACTTAATGTTTGGCCTTATCAAGACCAATATTCACCAGGTTTCTTAAATCTGTCCAAGCCTGTTTACAAAAGGAATGTTTTTCAAAGCTGCAGTGAAGTAGAAGCAATTATAATGTATTTCACACATCGTAAGAGACCGAGAGGACTAGAATTTAAAGTTAGCATGAGTCCATTTCCTAACACCAAACTCACAAATGCTCTCCTCGTTTCTCTGAACACAATATTCCTCCTGCAAAATGATCCATAACCAGCCATTTGTCAGACTTCAGACCTTCCAGTAATGCTTACAATTTCCTCAAAAGTCAACATATATTTTCAAGTGGCTGAGTCAGGCCACAGGTAATTTATTGGCTGAAATCAAAACACGAAGTGAGGCATTTTGAAAGCTAATGTATAACACTGGATGAAATCCATAGTGCCACAATGTGTTTTAGATAGCAGTAATATTTATGACCAATAGTTGTCATCATTTGTTGTGTTTATGCCTCAATTACTGTGTTATGTCATACACTTCTGCGTAGTCAAAATCAGTGTTTTAATTTTAGAACCATCTCACGGCATACCGCGAAAAAAATGTATGAAATATAAGTAGCATACTTTAGTCATCTAGCATGTCTCTCCATCAACCTTATCTTTCTTATCTTTAAAGAAAACTATAATTGGATAATCTTTACTTAATGTAAACTTCTAAAAGCTGGAAGCCATTTCAAGATTACACAGATTAACTGTGGCTACCTGTGAGAACATGCTTCAACATTTCTATGAATTCAGGGTGGATAAAATCAAGTGTCTCCAGTATTTATGAAACTATTTTGGCAAAGAAGTGACTGCAAATTTGTCACACAGCCTTCAAGAAAAAATGACAACTTTTCTGTAGTGTCCTTATCTTCCTCATTACCCTATGAGCCAGTCAGTTGGCTGGAAGCAAATAGTGGTTTTAATTTTCTGTTGGTTTGCAGACAGAGTGCTGTCTGCCTCCCAGGTTAACTTTAGCACTGTCAACTGCAGAAAGGAATATATTTTCGAAGTTCAGATCGTTTGATTTTGGTATACTTTTCACATGTACAGAAATTCCTTGTTGTCTAGCTGCACAGCTGTCTGCAGAGAAATCAGCCTGACAGTGGATTATCCCCCTCCCACTGTGTAGTAAGATACAACCTTTACAAATATTTTCATATTTCTATGGTTTGAGGCATCAACAGCCACAGAGAAAATATGCCCTTTTCAACCAAGTTCCTACTTGTGTTCTCAATTGAAAGAGGAGCTAATATATTCCTGGCAATACGCAACCCTTTTGTCTTACCCTGGTGTATGATTAATACTACGCCTGAATTTTGGAGAAGGACACAAATTTGCTGTCACAATCAAGTGACTTGTATGAACCAGAGTGGATACTGCAGCCGCCTGCTTGCTGCTGTTTCTGTAGTGCTCAGCTTCGTACACTTTTCCTCCCAGAAAATGAGCTTCACTCTCCAGCGCTAGGCTAGAGAGATTCGGAAGATCTGCACTGTTTGCACGCTGTCTCCCGTGAGCCCGCCATGAGCAATTAAGAAGTCATTAAGAAGCAATTCCTGGGTAAACTACATTAAGCTTTTTGGCAATTATTGCTGTTTTCCTGATTCATTTAAACTGTTTTCTCCCCTCGTTGCATCAAGTTCGGAAACTAATGATTAAGAGGAGTGACTTGATTTTGGCCATTAATGCTAGTTCCCAGTTACTGTCGTAGTTACACTCCACATAGGGATATCACTAAATAATTGAAAATACCTAAATAATACTTAGATTCAGCTTTGGAGCAAACCTCTGTCCCCCCTAACTAGCAGGTCCACAGATTCCAGACACTATAGAAACTGAAGAAGACAGTCTGTATAAATATATGGCAAAAAAAAAATCATATTTGGTTACAAAAGAATAAGTATATAGTAGTTTCCAATCGGTTTCACTGTAGTCTGTGGGTCTCCGGGGTATGCTGACTTCTTCTGAATGGTCTACAAAACTTAACAAGAAAAATAAGCCTATTGTCAGTAGGCTTCAATTTAACTATACAAGGGGCTGAAGTTCTGCTGGAAAAAATGTGAATGTCTGCAAATGAAAAAGATTGAAAACCACTGACTGAAAACCACTGGCTATTCTGGCTGCATTTTTTTAAGGAAGACTGGAGTTACGCTGTAGAAAATGCCTTCAGAAGTATCTATTTACCTCTCACTAGTACTGAAGACATATTTGAGTGGGATTTGCAAAGAAATTGTGATCTTTCAGATTTAAAGGTGATGCACAAAGGTGAAATAGCAAATATTCTATTTGCCCATCTGCCCTGGTGCCGCCAGGACCACCGTCTGCCCTGCCCACCGCAGCATCCCAGCTCGGAGGGTGCAGACCCTGACCTCAGGCAAGATGGTGATTTGGAGAAATGAAGCCTTCAGTGATTGCGGGTCTCCCACCTTGGATCACCTCCAGCACTTCCAGCCAGCGCCTGCGGGCCAAGTGGGATGCTGTTTCTCTTTACACACAGCGAAGCCTTGAAGCTCCCCCTCCACCCATAGAAAGCAGCACTGCAGGTTGCTAAAATAGGGTGAAAACTCCCCCCCTACAGCAGCTGAGCATCCAGGATCCCTCCATTATCAGTGTAGAGAGACAGGCACCATCAGAGACAGTTTAAGTTCAAAAAATCGTATTTTGGAGGCATCTAGCTCTCTCCATTGACCATAGGGACAGCCGAGGTCCATCAGGTTCCGAACTCAGGTGCTTTGCTAACTTTGTCAACCTAAGTAGACGTGGGTGACAAAGTGTTGCAGAGGCAGGAGATGCTCAAACAGGGTGGGGAGTTTCCAGAGTCACACAGTTAATGGCAAACCTGGGGGTAAACCTTGGGTCTTCTCCATAAATAAAAACCTTTGACCAGTCAGTGAATCTTTTACAAAGTGCTCAAGATCAGCGGTACCTGGCATCCAGTGTTTCCAAATGCTTATTAATGATTCATCTGATCTATTGACCTAAAGCAAAATTAGCTGTGAAAAGCATGGCAAAGCCACGCAGGCCTTGCAGGGCTGACTCTCAACAATACAGCTGTCCCCCAGTACTTTTCTGGTCACATTTTAAAAGACTCGGGGTTTTCTTTCAGAGCAGATAGAGCTGACCTGTATTAAAAGTACATGCAAAAAACCCGGGGCGAAATGCAACGGCGGGGGGGAATGTCACCAAGTTCTGGAAAAATGCATCGTGAGCAATTTCTTCATATAAAAGGATAATAAAGAAGAGAATTTCTGTCCCAGGAAGAGCTCCCAGCATTGAGTTCAGATCTCTTCTGACAAGCCTGCAAGATGTTTGTCCAGTTTAGGAAGAAAGCGCTCTCACTTATTCAAAATATTCTATTTGCCCATCTCCCACCGCCTGCAGCATCCCAGCTCGGCAGGCGCTGGCTGTTTGCACATTGCAAACTGCACTATAACTTGAGCTATCAATTCCCTCCCTAGGAAAGAGGCTGCTAGAGCATTGCAGTGTTCCTGGAATGTTTGGAAATACTTGTCAAAACACGACTCCGGTTTCATTGTTAGTTCTATTAACATTCAAACATTTCCCTTGTTGATTAAAGGCATTGGCTCCATGCAGCATCTTAAAGTCAATACCTACCTGCCTCCTATCCAATTTCTTATGTAACTGCTGTTTTCCACACCACAAATGTTTTTCTCTTAATGATGAATGAAATGATTTATGCCACAATTACTACGCAGAGGCCTTTCAGGGCTGACGGAGGCCAAACCTCCCTGACCACAGGTTGCATTCTTCATGATGTTTGATCTGGACATCCAGCACGCTGCATGAGGGGAATCACATTTCTGCAAAAGCACAAGATCCCTGAGGTAGTTATCACTTTATTATGACAGAGCTGGACGTGGTCCTACAAGACAAGCTGCAGACCAGGAGTTGGTATTTGGGAAGGCAGTTCACCTCCCTGGGCTTTGGAGTGACCAATTGTACCATGGGGATAATAACACTTCACTATCCCCTACAGAGTTATCTCTGCTTATAAAGTATCCTGAGACCCTCAATCACTTTTCCACTGCAAACCTGCTGGATGTGCCCATCAGATCTGGAATGTGTGTGCATGTTGCTTCTTATTTCAAGGGCCAGTAAAACCTATAGAGCCACCCAATTCTGTAACACGTCCTGTATATTTAATACGCTGATACGTGTCTGATCCACCCTCTGCAGCGGAATATACCCAGAGCGGAGCTTGCACCATGCTCTTTGGAAAAATAAAACTACCGCAGGAACTGCAAGGAGATAGACATACAAATCAGGCTCTAGATGTGGCTGGGCTGGAGTCAGACACACACTGTGTCAGCACTGTCTTGCAGGAGCACACAGCCTGTATTAAAGCAGAATTAAGAATGGCTGATTTGTCCCCGTATTCGGGCTTTCCCCAGAAGTAAGACAACGTGCCGAGAAAGAGCTTGCCTAAAAGTCATAGAATCGTAGAATCATAGAATAGTTGGGTTGGAAGGGACCTTTAAAGGTCATCTAGTCCAATCCCCTTGCAGTGAGCAAGGACGTCTTCAACTGGATCAGTGGAAGATCAACATGTCGTAGTAATAATGCCCTAATATTGACTGAAATTCTGCCCCCTAATAGATGAAAGCCCTCAGCTCGTATTAATTTTAGGGTGTGGCTGTTTATTCCGAAAGCTCCCATGCTGCTCACTGTGCATCCCTTTCCC
>NW_009218615.1:275819-280370 GCF_000690835.1 Fulmarus glacialis
GGGGCAGAGCAGGGGAAAAGCCCCTGGAGAAAGGAGGGTAGGGATGTGGCCACCAGGCCATACAGCAGGGCCAGGACTTGGGGAAGAGCCTGACTTGTGACATCTCTGAAGGGCGGGAGACGAGGGCTGTTTCTGTACCCCGCCACTGCGGGTGGGCAGCTGGGGTGGACGGGCAGGCAGCCGGTGCCCTTTGGTGCTCTCTGGTTGCATCCAGGAGAGAAGACTTTAAGTAGGGCCATTGGGCTTCCTCATCTTGGCAGCGTGTGGTTTCTCCTCACAGGCATCAGTCTGCACAGGCAGGTGGGGGATTAAACAGGTTGTGGCTTCGTTTCAAACGCCCCCCAAAGTAAGGGGTCCTGCTACCCCCGCCAGTGCAACGCTCCAGCCTGTTTGCTCAAAATGTCCTACGTGGTGATGGCACGAATAGGTCTGGCAGGCAGAAATCATCTCTGTCTTTTCCTCTCCAGGCTCCAGAGCATTGTCTTGGTTTACCCCAAGGACGGGAAACGCCCAGCCTGTGCGGGCGGTCAGTGGCACCTCCGAGAGCCGCTCATGACCCCGGCGCAGTCCCCCGGCTGCGTACACGGCAGCTGTGCTGAGTCAGCATTATTTCAAGGTCTGATTTTAAATCTTTGCTTCTCACACCCTCCACAGGCTCTCTCCAGGTTTTTTTTTCCTCTCTGCTTCCTCCAATCGTCTGCTTTGCTCTCCAGGCTGCCAAATTATTTTACCTCTGCCAGCACCTCCCCATACGCAGCTCTTGCAGAAGAGACTCAGTGTGTCTCTCCAGCTCACTCATTCCTTCTTATTTCACCTCAAATGAAACAACTCGCCCCTTGCAGAGCCCTCTATTCCTGTCCACGCTGTGCGGTGGGAAACAAATCCTGCAGGACGAGGTTGTGTTGCAACCAGCTCGCAGAGAGTGCAGGCACAGAGAGCCTTCACAGGGTGGCTTAACCTCTCGCAGTGTTTACCCTGACAATCAGGGTCCTTAATCTTAGCAACAACGACTATTGGCTTGAAATTCAATAAACCTGCCTGGAATCGCAGTCCTTTGGGCTGGCTAGCTAATAAAAAACGGTTTAGCCATTCCAATGCACCTTATTGATATAAATGGATAGTGACATGAGCTCTGGAAAACGTACCCCAGTGTCTGCATCCACTGATGCTATTTAACCCTTGGACGCGAAGGGGTGGGCAGCTTGGGCTTCTACTCACGCACGCTGACACTGATCTCTGAACCAATATTTCAAATGAGCCCCATGCGAGCTCGTAATGGTCCGTCAGGCTGAAGGAACAGCTTGTTACAGCGCTGCGGGACTGCAACATTCGGTCTGGCTCACAAGTCAGCTAACAAGCCCCAGATCTGCTAAGAAATATTTGGAGATACTTATTGTGTGTACCTAACCCAATACTATTCAGAGACTCTTGTGACCGCATTTCTGATCAAAGTTGCCCAGCGTATTAAAACTTGCACTGAAGTTTCTCCTACCTCATCACTTTTCTCCAACTCAGTGTTGATTCAGGAATCACTTTCCGCCCTCTAAGGAAGCAAGTTCTGTGAGGATCCACTAATGGGGATGTATGGAGGTACCAGTCCCCGGTACCGTTTTTGCAAGATCCTTATGGAGCCCAGCACTGCGTTAGCTCAGGGCGGTCCCTCTGCTCTGCTGTCTGCTTTGCTAAATGCAAGTGGCTTGCAACACTGCAGGGGAGAGTTTGCAGGGGGAAGGGAAGAAGCTCATGCCACCACATCCCATCTCATCGCACGCTCTCCTCCAGCAATGTCACCAAAGGTGACTCAAGAGGAGCCTCGACCGCAAGGGCCTTCAGACAGGCGTCTCACAGCCTGTCCCATCCCCATCTTCTGGACAGAGAGGCAGAAGGGTCTGCTCAAAGCATTCACGCCTGGAGCCGATTTTGCTGTCAGCAGCCTGCGTTTAACTTATTTTGAGACTATCAACAGGTTGCACTTTCAGAGAGAGAGATTAGCAGCCTCCCTCTCTGGCAGGGCTTTGGAGAGGCAAGAAGGGAGAGAGGGGTTTTAGCCATGCCAACACCCCTGCAAGGTACCCCACATCTCTTCCCAGGACAGCTGCTCTCGGTGGCTGAGCCCCCAGCGGGGTTCGGACAGATGAAGGTGCCATGGGAGCGTGATGGCTTGGACACCGAGAGCACCACTGACCACGTTGTATTTCAGCCGTTTGCTCAGAAAAGGGCAGCCGCTCACCATCCCTGAGCTGCTGAAAGGGGGTTGATTTTCATCACTGACAGCTCTGGATATTAAGGGGATAAACAAATATAAAGTTCTGGGAAGGGAATGTTTATAAAGGGTAAAAGGAGAACAAACACATTGGCAGCGAGAGTATCCCTGCACGAAGGGGAGTGCACGCTCCTAGCTTGAGGGGAAAGGAAAACTTTGGGGCTAATGTGCGGCTTATGGCATAGTAGTCCTAAAATAAATGCAATTGTGCTGTGCAGGCTTTACTAGTCTACGTACATGGATTTTTTTATAGTAAGAAAGTGGCTGAGACACAGTCCAGAGCCGTAGTTCTTGCTGCACAGCACTACACCCCGGGCTCTGTTACGGCGGCCACCGCAGTGACGAAGCAGCATCAGAAAATCTGCGCTTAATCGGACCTGTGCTCCCCAGCCCCCCAAGAGTGTGCTGCACCAGAGGTTAATAAACGGGAGACCTAAAAATATCCCACTCTAGGGAAAACTGCGAACCTTGAAGTCCTTCACACAGGACTATCTCAATACCCCTCTGATTTCCTGTTGTAAAGGGCTTCCAAATGTTATAAGCTTTTAGTTTTTCTCCAAATGAAAAACAGTTCAAAACCATTAAGGGACTGAGCTGACTTGATCCGAGACGCAGACCTTTACATCTCCCAGCAACCTTAAAACTCCCTGAGTTCGGATCGGCTGTTTCCATCCTATTACCCCGCTCCAGGAGCATCACGAAAGCTTTTGCCTTCACCTGACACGGAGGAACAGCCACTGTGGCGCTTCTGAAACGCAGCCACAGTGTGAGAAACTGCCCTGAATTCTCACTTACGTTTCTATTTCAGCTGTGGGCTTCGGAAAGCTCCTGACCCTCCTTTGCTGCTCTCCCCTTGGAAAATGGGGATCATAATAGTAACAATAACGGGTGTCGCTCTTACCCTGTGACTTTATATGAGATCAGAATTTGGCCCTGCTTTTGCAAAAAGTCCTCTTCAAAATAACAACGGCAACAACTCCCCATGCAGAGTTATAATTATGCCGCTGTTGTTTTTATTTTTATCGATTTTCTGGCACCTCCAGCACAGCAGTTGTGAGAGCAAACATCGTGCAGTTTGACATGCTGCCAAGCCATCTCAGTGACGGTGAAATAACCACATTTTATTTATATGTCTGCTTTTCCCCCCATTGTTTTCATCTAAATCGACGGTGTCACTGGCGAGGGTCTCTGCTGACATGTAGGATTTCCTCGCTGCAGCCCCGTCTCAATGCTTCCCCACACAATGCGACAGTATTGAGATGTCAGAGTCTCTGTGCCTGATAAAGGTGTCAAGACAGATCCCGGTCGCAGCAACAACAGCGCGAACTCCAAGCCCTGCACGGTGGCTGCGAGCGATCCCCACCGTACACCCTTGCTGAAAGCCAAACCTCCACGCTGCCCCGGCTTTTTCTCTGACCCAAACAACCTTGGCTTGACTGTTACGCAGATTGGGTTTTTTGAGCCCCTACGCAGAGCATTTTCAGGTCTGATAATATTTGCATCTATTTTTGGTGAATGAGCTGCTACGTCAAAGGGGATTAAAGCAGCGCTGTGACTTCTCTGTACGAAGCAGCTCAGATCGCTTGTCAGCAATAACTGATGCATGTCACTTAGGCAACTTGGTCGTGTTGGGGGTCTCTGAGATGACCACAATACCGCAAATCATAACTGTGATAGTGACTAGATCATCATAATCATAACTATGTGACATCTAATCAGATTTTATTAAAGTAGCTAGCCCATTTAGCGGCAGCAAACACACAGAGTCTGTGGGGGCTGAGATTACTCCCATCAGTAAAAAACAGTGATTCTGGGTGTTTGGTGGGTGAAGTCGGGGTGCTTGAAGCAGGCTGGCGCTTCCCTTCGGGGTGCAGCGTGGCAACCCTGCCAGGGGAGTGGGTGCGTGGCCCATTTGCGGGTCCTCAGGCTGAGCCAAAGCTTTGCATGCAGTTTCTGTGCCGCGCCCGACCCCCGGATCCCCCTTCAGCCCGCTCCCACCGCCTCTTTCCAGAAAATGCAGTTACAAGGCCAGAAGAAGAAAATACACGGGCGCGTTTCGCGGCACGCGATACCACTCCGGAGCCGCGGGGTTTTGAGCCAACTTTAATCGCATATATATGGAAAAGGGTGCCTGCCCAGCCCGCTCCCACCGCCTCTTTCCAGAAAATGCAGTTACAAGGCCAGAAGAAGAAAATACACGGGCGCGTTTCGCGGCACGCGATACCACTCCGGAGCCGCGGGGTTTTGAGCCAACTTTAATCGCATATATATGGAAAAGGGTGCCTGCC
>NW_009218616.1:0-665 GCF_000690835.1 Fulmarus glacialis
GACTGGCCCCAGCTCCTCAGAGGGGATGCAGGAAGCCCCCCCGCCACCTCGGCTGGGCACAAAGGCCTCGCACACCTCCACCCACCCCACCCCAAGGAGCTGGAAGATGCGCCTCGCGCCATACAGGCCCGCGCACGGGGGACTGGCCCCAGCTCCTCAGAGGGGATGCAGGAAGCCCCCCCGCCACCTCGGCTGGGCACAAAGGCCTCGCACACCTCCACCCACCCCACCCCAAGGAGCTGGAAGATGCGTCTCCCGCTCTACAGGCCAGCACCAGAGGCGCTGACGCTGCAGACCGCCCCGCCGGCGGGACAAAAAGCAGCTGGGAGATGGCCCCTCACCCATTTGCACCCCGGCGGCCAATTTCCACGGGGGCTGCGAGGAGGCTTTAGAAGGAGGATGAGCAAAGCCAGGCCAAGAGAGGAGGGGGAAAAACCCCAAAATGGAAAGGGGCAGAGGCCAAAAAGGGTGCCCCAGGGTGGTCTCCCATCCCAGCAGTAGCCGGGGCCACCCCTGCTTAGCTTCCAAGATCATGCCCGTGAAGGGCAGGGCCGCTCCACACCCTTCCCCGCTGGAACCCCCTGCCACCAATGCCCTTAGCCTCTCTGACCACGCCCCGCCCACCACCTGCCCAGGCTCCGCCCACCACCCGCCCCCACCCCGCC
>NW_009218616.1:925-2329 GCF_000690835.1 Fulmarus glacialis
CGCTCCCACCCAACTCCGTTTCTCCCCCTCCGTGCTCGGGACCCCCACTCCCTGCCCTCCCGCCCTGCCCACCCTGCACTTCCTCATCTTCTCCCTGGCAACTCTTCCAGCCTCTTCCTCCCACCCACCTCCTCTGACCCACAGCAGGACCACCGTGTGCCTTCTCTTTCCCCCTGCTTGCCCACGCAGTACCGTATGGCTCCCTCTGCACCAGTTTTTCCACAACTCATCCAGCACGTCCCCTCGATCAGCCCCTCCAGTTCTTCCCAGACCCCCAGCCACTGGACTCTGCCTCCTTGTCCTGAAGGTGGGCTGTTCCTACCCCTGCTCCTCTCACCTTTCCGTCCGCCTTACTTTCTTCTAACCTTCTCTGAAACCTTTTGTACACCCTTCATGTCACCACTCTGCTAGTGCAAGCGCTCTTCGCTGCTTCCTCTCCCTCGGCCTGTCCATCTTCCTCACTCACTCTCTTCTGGTCCAGGTCTGTCAAGTGCAGCAGCTCCCAGGCTGTGACTTGCAGATAGCCTGATACCTGCAAAACTCCCCCTTGGCTTCAGCCGCAGGAAGGAATAAAGCGAAACTTGGTGGCTGAAGTGTGGCCCTCACGCTGGCCCTGCATTGGTAGTTGCTTTTTGCTCTTGGGTCAGCCAAGACTGGGGATGCCTCTTCGAACAGATTGTATCCTGGTTTTCCAGCTTCTGGTCATCCTTCTGTCCAGGACCTAATTGACAATTTTCTCCCTCCTTCTCGTCTTCATCTTCTGTTCTCTAAATCAAGGTCCGTCCCTTGTGCCATCCCCTCAGATACTGCAATTACTTGCATTTCAGATCAATGGGACGACATCTGCAGCGGCGGGAGAAAACAAGCTGAACTCTTTGGTTAGATTGTTTTCTCTTTTAGGGATTCACTCCCAGTATATTCCAGGACACGTTATAGAGGCTTGTACACTTGTCCATTCTTTTTGAGATTGCTGTTTGAAAACACACTTCTTAACTGTTGCTGTGTCTTATTTGTAGGAGTGCTGTTTTCTCAGGAAAATATTCAATGCTTTTCCCAAATTACACAAACAGATGCAGGGAAATGTGTTCTCATAAAACAGGAACAGTATTCACATGCACAGTATCCCACTGGCATAATTCTGCACATTTAAAGCCATCCCTGAGACCATACAGAAGAACTTACCTTTATACATGAAAGCCTCTGCACACGCAGAACAGACGGTATCAAACGGGACAATTCTTTGGAATAACAGAGTGGGCAGGCGCTCCTCACGTTCACAAAGCCGTATACAGATCCCAAAATGACATCACCACAAATGTTTCCGTTTCCTGTCTTACTTGCTTTAACTATTCATCCCCCCCCTTGTGGTATATACAAAGTTTGCAATGTACGGATCACAGCACA
>NW_009218616.1:2355-4949 GCF_000690835.1 Fulmarus glacialis
CAGGGAGGTAGGAAGGTGGGAGGGAAACTGAAGAAATGCCTCCCTCTCCCTTTAAATTGTTTTTCAATCCCATTTGCAGTAGGTTTGTGCGGTGCACATTGGTGTTTTTGCCTTTAGTGTCAGTTGTTTGTATTGTCTTTCTGATTAGATTGTAGTCCATCTCTGAGCTCCTCTCACTCACTCCGGGACTCCTGAAGGGGCCTTCTAGAGGTACCAACTGCTACATACTGCTACAGAGAAAGGACTTTTTCCTGGCTGGTGGTTTTCTGAAGAAAGGAATGTCACTTCCCCCACCCCGCCAACAGCATTGATAATATAAGAAGAAGGCAGAGGGAAACGCTTGATATAATTTTTTAGAGAGACCATGTCTTTATTCAGGTAGATTCAACAGTGCAATTTTGCCACATCTCAGATCCTGGGAGGAGATGTTTCTGTGCTGCTGCTTGCTTCTCTGGAGGGAGCTTTCTTGTAGCCACTGAGTTCACTTAGGAATGTGTTTTAACATTTCACAAATATTTAAGACTTGTACTTTCTCTCTCTCTCTTCCTAAAGATGTGTATATATACTATATAGTTTACAAAAATATGTATATATATAAAATAAAAAATATAAATGCCTGCACACAGACGTACATACATATTTGGCACATGCAGTTATAAACGAGGAATTCTCGTGTCGAAGAATTAAATGATTTTTACGGTACTGTTGTATCTCCTGAGACTGTGGTTTCAGCAGAATTAAGTTTGGGAATATAGAGGCTGCGGGAAAGTTCCGTTGACAAAAACTCAGCAACTTCGAAATTTTTTTTCTAATTACCCTTTTTCCTCCCCTTCCTCTTCTTCCACCCCTGCTTAGGCTAATAGCCTTCCAGAAGCTACTGCAGCAGCTCACATGTTTCTTCTGAAGCATCCAGATGATGAAAAGATGCAAAGAAATACAGCCTACTAGAAGAGTGTACCTGATGCTCAGGAGCTGTGCTGGTTTTGGCTGGGATAGAGTTAATTTTCTTCATAGTAGCTGGTATGGGGCTATGTTTTGGATTTGTTTTGTGCTGAGTGTTGATAACACACAGATGGTTTAGTTACTGCGGAGCAGAGCTTACACAGAGCCAAGGCCTTTGCTGCTCCTCACACCACCCCACCAGCGAGTGGGCTGGGGGTGCACAAGAAGCTGGGAGGGGACACAGCTGGGACAGCTGACCCCAACTGACCAAAGGGATATTCCATGCCATATGACGTCATGCTCAGCAATATAAAGCTGGGGGAAGGAGAAGGAAGGGAGGGGGTTCAGAGTGATGGTGTTTGTCTTCCCAAGTAATCGTTACATGTGATGGAGCCCTGCTTTCCCGGAGATAGCTGAACACCTGCCTGCCGATGGGAAGTAATGAATGAATTCCTTGTTTTGTTTTGCTTGCGTGCGCGGCTTTTGCTTTACCTATTAAACTGTCTTTATCTCAACCCATGAGTTTTCTCACTTCTACCTTTCCAATTCTCTCCCCCTGCCCACCTGGGGGGAGTGAGCAAGCGGCTGCGTGGTGCTTAGTTGCCAGCTCGAGTTAAACCATCACAGACCTCAGTGAAATGAAGCACAATGTAACAGAATTGCACGTATTCAAGTACCAGCCACAAAGAGAGCAACCAGTGAACGGCCATGGTGTAACAAGAGAGAACGGTGCAAAACGATGAACAGATGAACCTCCCTTTCATTGACACCTTTGCCTCTACGCTTCTGCCAATGCAAGGGCCAAGGGCAAATTAGATGCTGGGAAAAGGTGAAGTGAACAATAGGTGGAAAAGAGCTGCCGCGCGGGATCAGACTAAAAGTAATTTCATTCCCTTTTCTGTCTGCGGCAGTAACCAGGAGTAAGAAGAGGAAGAGAATGAGATACATATATGTATCCTGTACGCCTTGAGCCTTCCCCACCATTTATTCTCCCCACTGAGCGGGCCAGCAACTTTCTGAGCTGCCAGCTGAACCCAAACTGCAATGGCTGATCACCCCCCTGGAATCCGTCTGCCTTACGCATTTGCGCGTAAATTGATACAAGAGAAGCCTGCCACAGAAATGGAAAAACTTCAAGAGAGGTACGCACACGTCCCTGTAAGCCCCTGGCTGGTTGCTGAGGAAGTAGATGGTCTCTTTCCTACTATACAGCCTGACCTGGCACAAGAATCCCCATCTCCTCTTGATGATAGGAGGCTTTGAGGCTATTACATCTGGACTATATTTAATGATGCTAATAATGTACAAATGCCTGTTCATGTTTTACATGACATGCCTTCGGAGTGACCTGTCTTTCTTCTGGGCTAAAACCCTTATATCAGAGAAGCATAGTCTATAAAAGCAGAGGAAAAGCAAGTCAACGGAAATAGTTTCCTCTTCTTTACCTTTAAGAAAATACAGTTTACAGTCTCGAAGAAGAAATGAGGTAAGAGAAGAGGCTGTGCTACCTTCAAATGCCTACACATTGCTGTGAAACTGTGCAAAAGTACAGCACTAAATTGTTAAATAACTTGACTCAAGAAAAATTATCCAAGTCTTTAAAAAATAAGTAACCAAAAATTCTACCCAAGAAAAGAAGAAAGAATGCAATC
>NW_009218617.1:0-26279 GCF_000690835.1 Fulmarus glacialis
ATAATATATATTTAAAAAAAAAAAAATATTCTCTTGCCATTCCAGAATTTGTTCTAACGGTTGTTATCTTGTTGCAGAATACCATTGCAAAAAAGAGCTGAAAATTGACTTCAGCAATTTAAAATATTATTTTTCATAAGTCAAGATTTTAAGACTGATAAATACAATGATTTTTTGCTAGGAGAGAATAAAGTTTTACTGAAAATACTCCTATATTACGAAAAAACATAGCTTTGGGTTTGCTTTTCTCCATTACTGCCTTCTCTTTTTTTTTTTTTTTTTTTTTTTTTCCTTCTTTTTTCTGCAGTGTATTATTTCTTGAGCTTAGAAAAGTTTTAGGAAGTTTTGTGTATATTTTTCAACATGATGTTATTTGTTAAATTTCCAAAGTAAGATGTTTTTTTTTTTTCTTCCTTCTTCATTAAACATACAGCTGATTGTGAATTTTCCCTTTTATATTTCTAGCTCTAACAATCCATACAATTTGATGGGTCTTTTCACTGTTCAGAGAATCACAGAATCACAGAAGTTTGGAAGGGGTTGGAAGGGTCCTCCAGAGATCATCTAGTCCAACCCCCTGCTCAAAGCAGGTTCTGAACCCAAGTCTTGCCAGAAGCATTGATTCAATCGCCAAAGGTGTTTCTGAGTAACAGTGAAATCAATCATGGATCACTTTTCATTGAGGTTATATTATATGATGGAAATTTAACTAGTGTTAGTAAGAATGAAGCATAAGAGTTAAGTGGTTATTGCAGTTGTTAACACAGTAGGCTGAAGATTTTGGTAGAAATTAGATCCGACTTCACACATTTTTGTGTCACAAATTTCTGTCAGGGCTTTCTGTAGATTGTAGTTAATAGACATTCCCGTGAAATGTCTCTTCAACTGACACACAAAGTAGCAGCCAGAACTGATAGGAAAAATATTGCTTATTTTCTACTTTGGAGGAACAGATTCAATTTAGTGCCAATACTTGAAAAAAAAAACCCTAGCACATGAAAAAGAATTGTGTAACTGTTGGGACTCAAAACCGATGTCTAAAACAAGATTAAACAAAACTGCTATTCCGTCCATCAAATTCATCCATAGAGTTACGAGATAAGAGAAAGGAGACATTTTCAGAGACACTTTATGGAAGGTTATGTGGCAGAAAACTTGAAAGAGCTCTTTGTGAATTAAAAAGACTGCTGAAGGATAGCGTATAAGGGAGGGGGATGTTTACTTCCCATATAAATTGCTCTGAAGCTCTGCCATCAATTTATGTACCGAACGAATTACCTTGGTTTTTGTATGTTGACAGTAACATTTTTGGAAACTGACATTGCCTAGAGTAGCTTAAAATGGTTTAATTTCCAGAGTAACAAGACATTTTCCTCCAAAACATGCAGCATCCTCTACAAAATGTTGGGACTACATTTCCAAGTGAAATGTGACCAGCTGGATAATTTTCTTTTGCAGGACCCTCATATAGCTTAGGAGCTATTACAGCAGTATAAGAACAGAATCAACTTTCAGACCAGTGAATGGTTACTTTGTGGGTGACCAAATGTTTCTATAATTCAGATGTGGGAGAAAGAAATACCTTGCACTAAAACATAGCATCTCTCCTTTCAACCATATTGAAGTGAGTCATGGTTGAGAATGATACTCAGATCAAGGCCAATCTAGAGGTGCTTGATAGGCTTACTAGCCAGAATGAAATGATTGAAGTAGCTACAGACAATATTTTTGTCTTTCAGAAATTGATCCTGAGTTACATGCTATGTTGAGACTCTGTGAAAAGCTTTTTACCCATGGGATCAAGAAATAATGTCACAGCTTTGTGCATACATAGAACTTTATAATTGATTTTTTTTTTTAGAGAAGCATGGAGTAAGAAAATTCTGATCCAGTTCTGATTCTAAATGACAATGTCTTATGCTGTAGGAAATGAAGTACAGTTTCAGTCTGACAACAAATGAAGAAGAGCAAAATGTCAGGCTTAGTGAAAGCTGAATTAATTTTGAAGACAGAGGAGCAGTGTTCTGTTAAACAGAAAACAGCTATTGGAACCTTACTGAAGAGTTTTGGAAAATGTTACTCGTACGACACAGTCCCCAGGCATATTCTGGATGCTGGCTGATATTCTTAGAGATTTATTTACAGCTCTTTTCAACAAAATGAGCTTCATAAAACTTTCCAGGGGTTGGCAGGTAGTTATCATTGTTCTTCATTATTTGCATTCCTTTAACACCTACAGAACTAACCAAGGGACATTCAACACATTATTTAAAAACAAACACAGTCCCAAAACTTACTAAATGCATCCAAAAGGAATTCAACTGAAATTCAACTGGAACACCCAAAACTTAGTTCCTTATCAAGAATATGTTACTGAACAGGTTTGTATTAAAAAAATCAAGATTTCCTTGTTTGTACTTGTTTCAAGAATCAGAATTCTTCTCGTGTTTTTACTTTGGTACAGATTTTCAAAGGTTTTTCAAAGCCCTAAGGGATGATATTAGCTAAATTTAAGATGAGCCAAAATTATTCTCTCTTTACACTTCTAGAAAGGACTGGAAATGCACATAGGAGAAAGGAGTCACCGGAGACAGATGGAAAAAAAACCTTTATTATTTGGAATTTACAGAAGACTGCCACGTTTCCTTCAGTAGGGTTTCCTTTTACAAGGAGAGGTTATGTTTTGAACGTGTTAATGGAATAGTTATCTGCATAGTGAATCCATCCTAACACATCCCTGCAGTCCTGTAGCAGTCTGACACTGATTCTAGTGAGAACAGAATTAAGCTGCTATACATTTTTCACTGAAGGATCCCTCTGAGAGTTTATGTTGCCAGAACCACTGCTGATTTCCCTATCTGGCTGAAAATGAGTGGAAAGAGTTGCAGAAAGTTTTGCTGAAGTCACTAGTTAGTAAAAATTTACTCCTATCTTCTCTTTCAATTTCACCCGACACGGCCTGAAAAGACACTCCTTTCAGCCTGTTCCCACCTGCTTTTCTCTTCAGTCCTTTATCCATTCCGCAGAACTGCCAACTGAACTAACTCATTTCAGACAAAATAAGACTAACAAAGTTGAACCTATTTTGGTCAAAAAACTGGTTAGGATGATGAAATGAAACTTCACCTTATAGATCAGCTGACATAGATGCAGTTGGCCAGAGATCTAGATAAAGCCTGGAACGAAGCCTCCCGGCATGTTAGAGGAAGTCCCTGCACCTCTCTTGATGGTTGTAAGATCGGATGGAGTTGGTTTGCTTGCTTACCTTGGCAGTCCTTTATCTGGAGCCTGCAGATACATTCTGTTGGAGAGAGACATAAAGGAGAGGCTCCATGAGACCACTCCAGCTGCCTAGTAGGTTTTTCTCTAGTACAACAGTGATTTCAAATACATGATGCTTCAGATAAAATAGGAAGACATATTCTCAGTCCCAATGAACTGAATCCATTGTCACAAAGCATTATGGTAGTTTGAGGTAAAACAAGTGTTACAAGAGTTGCAACACTGACTTATCATGCAATGTTGAAAGGAGATACAAGAGGCAACAAGTAGAATTTTTGGAGCCGCTTTTTTGCTGCTGTTCTCTAGTAACATTTCTGCTACTTAAAGTATCCCATCAGCATCAGTGAAAGCATCTGAAAGTCTTTTACGTGGGACTTCACTACCGCAAGTACATAAACTCTATGGCTTTTGTCAACTCTGTGCAGGACAAACTGTTATTGGTGACAGTCTCCAGTTGTCCTTTCCTGATCTGTGAGCAAGGAAAGCATGGGATTTAATTAATTTCACTTTAGGTACCTAAAATGTAGGTTTTTTCTCTGAGCCTGGTATTGTCCCTTAAAGACACCAGAGAGAAAAAAGCCTAGAAGATGTAGAAAACTATTATAGCATGAGATGGAAGTGCCTATGTCTTTTCATTAACCAGAAAGGGGTTTAGCAGGACTGACTCTACATCTGGAGAGACGAATCCTATTGTTGGAGTCCAGGTACGGGAGATGCCAATGTTTCACATGCATTCAAACTCTCTGGCAATGCTAAGTAGTCTAGGTATTATTACTTCAATGAATGAGCCTTATAGTGTCTTACGTCTGCCCCAGTTGAGCTTCTCGATCATTTGAAAAGCATCATTAAACAAAAATGTTATCAATGCTAAACCAACCAGTTTTCACTATGCAGTCTCACAGTGACTACCCTTCAATAGCTGTTTCAAGAGCTAGCAAAGATAGTAATTCAAACTAACAAGTACAATGTAGCTTTCATAAGAACTCAGCTTTTTTGGATGCACTTAATCTTGAAAGGTGCAACATATTTGATTACCAGCAATTTTGTAGTGATTGGTATTGAAATAGCTTCCCAGTGCTAATCTTTGGTTTTGCTTATAACATAGTCTTCAATATGGTATGACATATATTGATAACTACCACAATATTTTGTGATATGTCACAATCTTTGATATAATTATCCTCACTTCATTTTATTCCTTTATATTCTTTTAGTTTTATATTTGTAGTTGTGTATTTATTTTTCACCACAGCTAAATGATTTGCCTAAGGTCATACAAAAAATTCTCTAGCAAAGAGAATTGAACTTCTCTCTTAAATCATAAGCAAATGTCTAAGTATTTGTCAAACTCAGGAAAAAAAATAGTAAGAAGACATTCTTGTGTCTTCTTGAATCTTTTGAAACTATTTAGACTTTCACTTAAAATCTTCAGAATTTCTTTACAAATATAACACAAGAGAAACAGAACACCACCCCGCTTTTGAATTTTATTCCTTAAAAAGCTATAAAAAAGGTAATATCCTGAAAAATGCCAAGCACAGTATAGAAAGGGAGGAACTGTGTCTGGAATTTTGTGAGTGGCATGTGTGGGCAGGCTGAGCCATTTACACTAACCAGTGTTGGTCAATGCGGATACACTGAACCATTTCAAAAGTAAATGCTTCAATGACTACTTTGTTGTGCTGAAGGGTAAACCAGCCAATAACCACATGATCCCATCCTGTGTTCTTGGCAGTCTGAAACTTGAGTTCCTGCATATAGCAAAGTATAAATATAACTCATTCAATAAAAATTAACTGAAGGCTTTCAAACCTTTTTTTAATAAAAGGCTTTGGGATTTGATCCTGTTCTATGGAAATCTTCAAGTCATGTTCTTTCCTTCAATGAAATCAGTCAATCCATCCTCAAGTGGAATAAAGAAATGAATAAATAATCTTTTTTTTCCCTACTGCCAGTCCCCCCATTTGTGGAGTTTTGAAGATGAGAGAAGACTGTATCAGAACACGTTTGCATGCAAGAGTGTGCTTCTCTTTTTGTAAGGCAGAACTGCCTGGATCAATAAAAAACTCACTGCCTCCCTTATTTAGCATTGCTGTTGGTTAACTGGATACTTGCAAAGCTACAGTCACATAGATCAGACAAACCTAGTGAGCTAATCCCAATACATCACTCCTCTGTAGTTATATTTGAAAGGTAAAAGGATATTAAATCTGAAACATTGCAGACTGCTTGACAGAGGTGTTGAAATCTGAGGCAGATAAAAATCATTGAAGGGGAAGGGGGGAAATAAAACATAAAGGGAATAGAGATGAAGATTAAGTTTTCATGGGGAACTTGCTTCACTGAACTCTGAATTGATATAGTAAATTACATTAACATCTGATACAGACACACATTAGGTTTGGTGGCAAGATTAAATCCATATGTAGTTACCACTCTGCCACACAAGCAATGTAGATCTGTCTGTGTTGAGCCTTTCCAATGAGAAGGCTAATTATATCCACACAAGAGAGGCTGCCTCCACTAACATCAGCTAATCTCTTGGGAGGTCTGCTATGATCTTCTTTTTGTTGGCCTGACAAAACAGTAACTTAATTTAGTTTCATTTCTAGCCTCTGTGATACCCTGAATTTTGGAAGCAGTTTCTTCCTTACTGTTCTCTGTATCAAAGATTTTTAAAAGTGACTCTAAATTTTTGGGCAATTTTCACTGTGAATTGAAGTCTAATTTTCAGCACTTTCTGAAAACATAACCCATAATACTAATGCTACCAAAATCCCTGGAAATATTAGGCTTAGTAATACAAGTAACAGCATAAACTGAAGTGGTCCAGCTGATGATATAAGAACGATATCCAGCTCACAAGATGTATTTGTTAGCTTAGTGATCTTCTCAGAGGGGATGGGTTACAGCAGGTGTTTGACCAAAAAGTCAATACTCCTGCTATATGTCTTCAAACATATATATTGCCATGCTATAGTCCAGTAACAGGAGATTTCTGCAGAGATGCCACCTGGTCTTCTTAGGATGCTGATGTTGAATGATGCAGAATGATGTTGAATGATGTTGAATGATGCAGGGAAGAGTAGCTCAGCAAAACCCACAGTTGCTACTGCTCCCATGTCCTGCAAGATCTGGTCCCTAACATAGGGCCCTACAGCTGCAGACACCTAGGAAGGATTTTGTGAAGGGCTGGGGGTCCCATGTTTGCTTACATGGTTGAGAGAAGGACAGGAAGGCATGGGAGACCAAGCCACTTGTGCAAAGGAAGATTGAAGGGAAAATAAGGACAAGTCTCCAATAACTTGATCAAGGTGGGGACATTTTAATGCTAAATTCCTGGACCTTTCTGGCTGTTAAAAGAAAGGGAAGTCTAAGCAGCAAGCAAGATTCAACAAGATTAATGTGCAAGACTGATTCCCCTGAAGGTATTTGGTTGCACACATATGCTCTCTTGACCCCTATTGCAAACAGACGTGGTGACTTCTGCCGAAATCCTCAAAGGTTTTAAAAACATAAATATGCGAAGGAGATGAGTTTACTATGTAAACCCTAACTATTCAGGTCATTGAAGCACATGAAATGTTCAGAAGAACAAATATGTGATCAGACTTCTCCATTTGTTTATGATGGTGTTCAGACATTATCAAGATTTTTCTGTCATTATCATGTATGAATCTGTGCTCTGCATAGAAAAAACATTCTCCTTCCCCAACCCCTCTTGCAGTCCACCTCCCGTATGCCCTCCGTGAACCGGCAGTGACTCTTGCTTGCTTCTGGCTCTGCTGGGTGGAAGGACATTCACTTAGGAAGGCACCAGCACCACACCCAGCGCTGTTTCAGGCCCTACTTTCAGAAAACAATTTATTGCTCTAAAAATATGATGCAACTGTTTTCCAGACAGTTTTTCTCTTGTTTTTCATAGCCCACAGAAAGAGGCCAGCTCTAGCTCTCCACATGAGTCATACACCAAGGAGGTAGATGGTAACCCTTTTCTGGTTGGCTTGTGGTGTTGTATTTTACCCTTACTGCCTCCCCACCTCTGTGACCCCAGCTTGGTGTGTGTGAGGACCACGCTGAGCTGGGCGCAGCACGTTCCCTGTATTGTCCTGTCCCGTTCAAAATGGCACCGAGAGCCACTGCCTCTCACACGACTCGCTATGGCTCTGCAGACAGAAGCTCAGTATCTTCATCAGCACGTTGCTACAGGTCACTCTGCCTCTTCAGCTAGGCCTTTAATAGCACAAATCTTTTATTGCAGTAATAAAATTAAATGATATCTGGACAGAAACAGCTTCAGCCTTGTCAGCATGGAGTATCAGTGTAGAGTTTGAGTGCATCTACACCTATCTGCTTTTTTGGCAAATAACCTTTTTTTTTGCCTATTCTTACAGCTGGCTCTGATAGTAAGTATTGATAAATGAAAGATTACTTCAGAGTCCTTTGCTTGATATGGATCAGACAGTATCTCCACAAGGAAGGTTCTTGTTAGGAGAACAAGGGCTTTTACAAGAGCAGAAACTCAGGATTCCAGACCAGTAGCAAACTTATTGCAGTGTAAATAAGATTGTCCTCATGCTGAGAATTTATCATAAAGTTATTTTGAATAACAATAACAATAACAATAATAATAATAATAATAATAACAACAATAATAAACATTATCCTTTCCGTATAACAGAACAATATGAAACTTCCAAGGCAAATAGGAAGGGAAAAAACCTTCTTCAAATAGGAACAAAAAACATTTTCTAATAAAAATAAGGCCTCAAGCTATAGCAGAATACCTCTCAGATACCTCTCCAAAATCTTAGCATTTGCATTATTCCTCCTAAGTTATGGTGGAACAAATCCAACTCATAAAGTCAAAACATATTATACCAATATTTATTTATTTAGAAGAGATAATATGAAAGCCAAGTAAATGAAGAAGTGGGGTACCATCTTTAAAGTAAACTAATGGAAACCAGGAAGAAAATTTCTTCATAGCCAGATTATTAAATATTATTCACTGTGGAGCTTTTTCCATAGTATCAACAAAAGCAGCTAGCAATGGTCACTGTCAGTGACAGTAACACAGACACCTTGGCTGTTCTAACATTATTATTATTATTTATAATATGTACTACATGCACACGTAAGTCCTACTCGGGAGTGTAGATCCTAAATATAGTACAAACAGAAAAATATATCACAGAACTATGTTCCTAAAAATCTTTGCTTGTTTGTAGACATTTCACAAGAACTAAGTCTACCACAACTTATACAAAGATAAAGTGCAGAAATAATCCTATGAAGCAATGAGTTAAAAATCCATTGTTGTATCTTACCTAACATCAGTATGACTTAACATTTGGCAGAAAATAGACTGGAATTATGCATGCCCTATCTACTTTATCACAAAACCATCGAATGCTGTTGAATTATTTGTAGTCTTGCATGTTTTACTTACTTTTGGATTTCCAGAAATGGCATTACCAGGTCAGCCAAGATCTTCCAGCTAAAAAAGTGACATCATTCCTGGAAGTTACATTTTGTGAGAATCACTTCAAAACATAATACCTTATTTTTATTGCATACCTTTCACTCTATAGAACCACAAAATTCTTTGCAAGTTGTTTACATATCTCTCCATATGTATAAGGATAGTGAATGTGACATCTCCCTTCTGCCATCAGCATTACATACCATGTTTAGGAAAGAAAATTAAGAGTAATGTAAACCAATGAAATTACAGGGTAATTTTGCATAGGAAGAATGTGATCACTCAAAGAGAATTTAGCTAGGTCATCAAGGAAAAGGCTCTGCAAACATATCCCATGACCTCTTTTCTGATTTTTTTACAGTCAAGATCTACAGTTTTTGAAAGATGGCATACAAGAAACACAGTGTTTTCTTAGCATCTACTGCAAAAAAAAAAAAAAATTATAGTGTTACTTACTGAATCTCTGATTTCCTTCCTACATATTTGGATCTTAGAAATCTCTCCTCCAAGTATTAGACTTAGACTATGAAATCTACCATGATGGCAGCTGAAATTAAAGTGGCTGCAAAGTTTGTCTCTTTGTCAGTCCAGAGTTTCTGAAGTTCTTCTGGATACATTTAATTTTTACAATTGCACAAAGTATTTCCAAACAGGGCTTTACAATCCACAGAAGGATGTTTCCTAAGCAGGGGAATACTTGGATAGTAAGTTCAAAAATATCTCCTTTTGCATTGCTGGATGTAGAATTCAACATCCGGAGCAGAAATGTGGTCATGTCAAGGCTGTCAGTGTGAGTTTAATGAGTAGTCTCCATTTTGTTGTTAAACCTCACTTGAAAAACGCACCTGGTAACAGCAGATAAGTGCACTGATAAGCTTAATAGCTTACAGTATTTCATGTTAGCTTGAGGCAGAACTGTTAAACAATTTATTTTTTTTTAAAGCCTTTAGCACAACTGTGCAAGAATCCCTTTACTGTATCCAAATAAACTTGAATCAGCAGTCCTTCCAGCTCTGCACAGAAATATATTAAAAATGATTAACTAATGTCTTCCAGGTGCCCTGTTCCTTGATGAAGAGCTGTGTAATGGAGTAGGTGTCAGTAGTCCCCAAGAGTGATGGGGGATGAGTGCACTTGCATTAGGCTCCTGGGAGCTCTGGGAACAGCTGCTGCAATACTGGAGAGCTATTGGGAAAATAAGGAGCGACTAACTGAGGTGCTATAGCAAGGTCCTGTAGGCACATTTTTAGGGCCTATGGAAGGGAGGGATGTCTGCAAGTCTGCAGTGTGCTGCTGTCAGAAAGGAGTTACACTCTTGGTCTACCAGAAAGGATGAAGGCAATGAAGTCAGGGCTGCAGCTGCTGCCAGTTTTCCCTCCTCTCTTGCCAAGACCTCGCAAGAGCCAGGTTCACTCAGCAACTTGCTCTGTCAGCAGCCGTTTCCCCAGGCTCAATGAAGGGGAGACAGGAGGCAGATAGCAGAGCTAGAGGATACCTTCGTAGTAGTAAGAAAAACGGGCCAAGGACTGTTCTCTGGTTCTGTGAGCAAGTGCTGTGGCTCAGATCGCATCCATACATCTCTGGGGCCATGCATGAGTTCCCTTCAGCCAAAACCAGCGCAGCAGCTTTTTCCATACTGCTTATTGTAAATATTCCCTAGTGCAAGCTATACCCTAAATTGTGTCTGGATGTTGTCTTGGAGAGTGCCACTTGGCATGCTAACAATTAAGCACTCACATGCCAAATCTCCCTTCTCTTGTTCTCTTGCCTCCTCACTGAAGTGAGTCCCACCAGTTAGGAAAGTCTCTTGTAACTGGATCTTTTCAGGCACAGGTATCGAACCAACACTGCACAGATTTTCAGATTACTTTAGATTTCAGTGAGGATTTGCTCCAAAACAAGTACCGTGCCCTTCTTTGCTGATAACAACACAAATGTCATACAGCTTCTGGCACCAGTCAATTTAAGAATTTCCAACTCAAGTAAATCTTATGTCACTAATTAAAGCACCATCCCCTAGGCTTAATTAAATCCCTTACATAAAATTACTGCACATAAGGCTTTCTAACTGTCAGATTAACCCTGCCTGATATAATTAAGGTGGGAAATGAAATAGTAATCAAATCAAAAGTAGATTTTATGTACTTTATAAACAGTACCTGGACACTGAAGACTTTGTAGTGGCAGGTAGTTATAATTATAGATTAGTGCAGGATTCAGGGTTGACTAACTCATTACTTTAAGACATTTTAATCATTTTTTAATTTTAAATTATTCATGCAAAATGAAATATTTTCTGCTTTAAACCTTCTTTAAGTCTTGCTTAATATTTCTGTAGTATGCTAAGTACATGACAGTGTCTAAGTAAAATTCTCCTTGAGTTAAATGAGCCTGTTATCACAATTTGCAATGCAGAATTAAAGTCACTGGGCCAGAGTCTCTGGTGTGTGTCAGCATGCACTACACAACCTAACTAGTTTAGGGACTTTATGGCTCTATTGGCACAGTGCTGAAATGTCTTAATCTTGATGTATTTATACCCTGTGAGGTGGGAAGTATTACTATCCCCATTCTGCATATAGAATTAGGCACAAAGAAAGTAATATTTCATCTTTCAGAATGTTAGCCAGTTACTTCTGCCTGAAATTATAGAAGTGATGTTCTTAAATGTCTTTATGGAACAATGCTTAAATGATTTATGGGGTCTCTTACAAAAGCCGTGGCTGGGTGTATTATCCTGAATGCTAAGCCAATGCCCTATCCACCTTCTTAGTCCAGAAATACTGTAGTGTTTTAAAGTAGACAAAACAAGGGACTTCTCTCTTGGAAGTGGACCCTGCCACTCTTTAGATGTTGTTAATCTCACCAGTTTCAGTTGTCCTGGATAAGAAAACCTAAATCTAAAGAGGGGATGGTAGGGCAAAGCAGACAAGTGTGGCCTGTATATTTAAAAATATAAATGACTGCTCCGCAACTTTCACTGAGTTGCTTTCATAATTGTTTTTTGTGTTTCTGTTTTCCTTCACATAATTTTGTAATGTGTCTTACTGCCTGCTGAGCTAGCTATAAATCCCTGATATAAAATATATTTATCTTTTTAAGGAGCATGGAAATATAATGATATGGACATGCAGCCCCGTGTGCTCACTAAGGTGAATGGAATGTAAGTGCTTAGACCCTGGGGTCAATCTGTACGTGAGGTGTACAGGAACCACACAGGCCAGTGCAAGGAACAAAACTTCATATTGCACTATTCTTCCCCCACTATTTAAAGGACAGTTGAGACTCCCTTAGTGTCTGGTGGTGTTTATATTATTTTCTGTTTCATCAGCATTCTTGTCACATAGGTAAGTGTAACATAGGTAACAGCTTTCGTTATAAACTTTAATGAACTGTGTTCCTAGTCTTGGTGATAATGACTGCCTTTCCAGGCTTAATGGTAGGAAAGTCCTAGTAAGTTATCAAGCCTATCTCCCAAAACTGTTCCCCAGAGTACCTTTGAATTTAAGAGTCCCAAGTAACAGAGTTTCTACAGCTTCCCTTGGGAGACTTTGCTGATCATTCGGTTTGCTATCAGGAGCTTTTCTGGATATTCATCCCAGATCTTTGTGTTCTTATATTAATCCAATTACTTGTTTAAATCAACCAGAACTTTTATTGTGGAGCTGACAATCAAAAAAGGAGAAGAAAGAAAATTGAAAGAAAATGTCTAGCACAAAAATGAATACTGTGTACGGACACTTTTGTCTACCATTTCTGCATCCAGGTATGTCTACAGCTTTCATTTCTACAGCATCTATGAACAGTTTCCAGTTCAAGCCCGTTTTCTGGAAAAAGAATGTTTGCATTTATCATAATCACTGACTTTCTGCCAGTTAAACAATGTCAAGTGTCTGTATGCCACCATGAGGGACAGACACGCACACTTTGGTGATGCCTCTAGATGAAGAAAGAGAAGGGAGGCTCAATGGCCAGCTTTCTGTTTGTGGCTTTCCACAGAGGTGCTGCACGCAGGGGCTTGTCTGTCTGCAGAACAAGCCCTGCGCTACCTGTGGCTTCAGGTGGAAAATGGTGTAAGAAACAGTCTCACAGTGAACTCTATCTCAACACAGGACAGAGTCTAAATGATGGTCTAGGTCTGAATTATCACCAAAAATACACAGACATTCTAATCTTACACCAGCAAAGTTGGTTTCTTTGGTTTCTTCTGACTCTGGTTAGAGAAGGACAAAACTGACTATCCTGAGCTCCCTTGTTTACCCCCACCCTTTCTGTGTCACCTGTGAATTTTAGAAGTTTAATTGCTAATCCAGCTCTTTGGGACTTCAATATCACAAAGTAGGAGCCATATAAATGTGAAATTTAGAGTTTAAATTTCATATGCTTTTATGAAGTTTTGTTTCTGTTGTTGTATACTCATTCAGATCAATATATGACATACCATGTTAGAAGTGTAAAGAAGGAGAAACTATTTAACACAGCAAAGAGAAGAATCACGCTTGTATAGTGCCCTAAGACAGCAAGAGACTAATTTGATAGAACTGAATAAAGTTGGTTAGAATTTTTTTTTTTTTTCATAAATTGCTTAATATTTGAACTTTTCCCAAGGTAAGGTCTTCAGGGAACTGTCCTGAGCAAAGTTCACTTGGATTTTTGATGATGGATCTGCCATGGCCTTGGGAAGTTGATGTGTCCTTTTCTACTCTTTACTTCTCTTCCCACACCCCTTCTCTATGAATTAGTGTAACTGACATGCAAAAGGTAGTGGGAAACTCTCTCAATCACCTTTATAAACAACTTTGGAGAAAAAAAAACAGAAGAAATATTGCAGTAGAGTATTTACAGTATACCTAGTGGTATTACCTAGTGGCTCCTTTGGCAACTCTTGCTAACCACTTTTTGTTAAGGGATGGTTTGTGCCATTCATGATGAAGATTTACCTTTCTAACAAATTTTTGGTATGTTCCAGAACACTAGGGTTATTTTTTAGAGGGATGACTGAATTTTTCTGCTTTGTATATAAATGTCTAGTCTTGTTTTAAATCACGTAATATTTTGGCCTTAATAATATTTTGTAGCAAAGAAATCACAGATGCCTTGTCATTTGCATGAATAGAGCTTGTTCTTTTGCAATTTTCCGCCAGGAACACAGCAAAGGGATAAAAATATTTTGAGAAAGCTTGAAAATGGAAACTACCAACCTCACACCATTAACTGAAGATGTCAGACCAGTTCAGTTATCTATCCAAGCTTTTTGATTCTTCCCTCAATCAAAGCCAAATGCTAAAAGTTTTGAAGTTCACCATTTCCTGCTGTGACTCTAAGATTTGTTAGAACATCTTATGCCCTTTTTAGTGCAAACAGCCAGAGTTTTCTGAGCTATCAAGCTGAGCTACCTTATGAAGAAAGGTTTTGCAAGCAGAAAAATCACTGCATCTGAAATAAAGTGTCAGATAAATCAACATCACAGCTATGTGGAGTGACAGGAATCCAACGGCTTTTTTAAGTCCTGAAGTCTATTTCCCATGTATCCTCCTCTGCCTGATATGACATTAAGTTGCAGTGTATAGATAACTTGGAAAAGTGATCCAACATCTGTGATGTGCAACACAGTTCCTGTAGAGTGACAGCTGCAGCAAGAAATAGCTGACTTGTACCAAATGAGGGTCACTGAAGATGTAAATCAGTATCAGGAAACAGGAAAGAATGGTAATGAAAGGGAACATTAACTGCGTCAAAACCACTCTTAAATGCTTTCCTATTCAAAAAACCTTCACCCTTTTCTAAACTTATGGGTTCTATTATAGCTAAACTGAAAAATGTTGTTGACCCTGTCACAACCACTTGCACAGATTTTAGTTAACCCATTTTAATGAACACTGGAGATGTATAATATATTTTATGTATGGACTAAATATTACATATGAATGAAATTGTAGCTGTGCATGGGTATAGCTATACACTTTATACTTGCGTGATATGTACTGGCAGACTTGTGAAGAACATCTGCAAAGACGTTATTGCTAGGTATGTGCCCTGCTGCTCTGGTAATCTATCATGGTTTGGATTTCTCTGTTTCTAGATGATGCACAAGAAAAGCAAGGTGATGGCTGCTGGGACAGTGTGACCATACTTCCACATGATTCACTCAGACTATGCCTAAGCTTTTTTTGGATGTTTCTGGTTGCTTGTTTTGATCTCATTTGTTGTTACCTTATTTTTAACAGGCAAGAAGATCAGGGTTGTCTCTCCAAGACAAACAGGATCTGAACTAAATAAATAGTGTATCAAAGCTGGTGTGTTTTGCACTGTGGTTTCAAGAGAAAGCTGAATTTCATTATGTGCTTTGGCTTGATGATGCAAACTTGTTTCTATGATGAGTGTAATACCCAGTTGCTTAGAGACAATCTTGAAAAAATAATTTTCCAGCTAGATCAAACTGGGGGGGAGGGGGGGAAAGGGAAATCAAAACAGCAACAAAAAACCCAACCACACAAAGAAAAACCCTTCAATGATTCTAGACAGATGAAAGGAGAACAGGTGTAATTATAGCAGAAAAAAAAATATTATTGCCATATAATTAAGACACTCCTGTGATTGCTGCTTACGGTGACTTGGCAGACAATACCAGGTAAATGTGACTGTTTCTCTTCTTTCTTTCTGGACTAGATAAAAGATATGTGTCTGCCAATGGTCAGAAAAAGATTACTTTCCCAATGGGCCAGTCACTCAGACTATTCAGTGCACAGCATATGTTGCATAGCTGCCTGATGCTCTGAAGCAACATCTGGTTGAACCAGATGATAACTTCAGTACACGTTATGCTATCTGGCCACTTCCTATACATCTCCATGACAAAGCACAATAAACCACACCACCACCACAGCAAATGTGACATACTCATGCTTCGTACATATTCAAACACAGGCACTCAGTAGGAAATGTTATTGCTTACAGGCTGAGACTGGCAAAGAAAAAGAGCCCTTGCAGACCTACAAATAACCAGCTGGACAACAAGTCTGCCTCCAGTAATGTTGGATCCTCATCTGGACTGTGGTTAAGCACTCTCTCTCCATAATAGGAAGTTCTTGAGCTCAGGATGGTACCTCCAGGCAGTGAGATCCTGTTCACCTAAGGATTTGAGATGTTGCACAATTTTTATTCAAGGAACTATTTCTGTAGGTCTTTATGGGAGCTTGAACCTTTCTGCACCTTCACGGCATCACCCTACTTGTCATTTGTTCCTACAGTGCCTCACAACTCTGACTCTTACCAGCAATGAATGTAGTTTGAGCAAGCCCCCTCTTGGCAAAGTGGCCTGCGAGGCTGTTTCAGTCAGTCTCCTGTTTCTGCTTCATCAACAAGATTCCTGGCTGATTTATTCCTTTGCTGACTATGGATTCTCCATCATCATAGGAGATAGGATTTGCATTTCTGTCTGGTTACCATCCCAAGACAGCTATGACTAAATGTTTAGAGACTGTCTGAACTAACCAGAAATTTTCTTAAAGTATGTTGTATCCTAGGAAAAATTCCTGGCAACCATGAAGATGAAGAAATAACTCAATGCCTGTTGCTGTGCTGCTTGGCATTATGGGGGGTGAGGGAACAGACTACTGGAGATCAGAGTGTGACTAGACTGTCTGTCTGGGGATCCCCAGAAAATTGCACTATGTCACAAAGTTGTATTACAGGCAGGGAACAGAAAGAAACAGTAGGATGACAAACACAAAATGGTTCTCATTTTAGTCCACATGTAATACTCGATTGGTGCAAGATATTTGCAACATGTTGGTGATCCATATTATTGATAGTTGAGAGAGATACAGAGAGATATAAGGAGTGATTTGTAAAGGTACAAAGAAGAGGTACATACCTTGCACTCACTGTCAAAAAATTTTAGTTAATACTTGCCCACTATTTATCCCTTAAGTGATTTGCTTACAGTAACATAGGAAATCTGATTCATACAGGAAATCTTTTGAGTCCTACTCCAGAAAATCATTCCCTCTAGCCTGTCTAAAACTTATCAAAAAGAAAGACAAGGAAGAACAGATATGGGATTATTGCTTTTCTCATAAAAAAAGGTATTTTCAGGATATACTATACTAAGGATAGCTGCTTAAGGGACTTTCCCACATCCAGTGACGTGAAGCATGAAAGCTGAGCTCTTTGAGTTACTTTTTTTATTGAACACTTGGTCACAAATTGCTCTTTATCCTACATGTGTTTCTGATTACTATCATTCAGGACAAAGTGATCTCAAAGTCTTTGGTGAACAGGTAGATTCAAATTTGCTACTGTTCCTTCTTTTTCAGTAACAGATAAATATAACCTGTGAGCAACCACCTAAGCCAGAATTTTAAATATAGAATTTCTGAAGGGAAATGGTGTATCATTCTTCTGTCTTGTGCCTTCAGAGTGTAGGTTTCATTTCATATGAAGCTATAGCTGAACTGTAAAAAACCATAGATTATATAAAAAGCTTTCAATGGATTACAAAATATTACTCACACAATGACATATTTTCTGTGTTAACATTTTTACAGCACTGCAGGAGTCAATCAGAATCAAGAAAAGAGGCTGGCTGGGTGGAATGAAAATGAAGTTTTAATGAATAATAAAAGAGAAAGTTAATCTGCACATATTTAGAAACTAATACCTTTTTGTTGCATTAATGGATGAACTAATAGATCAAAGGTTTGTAAGTGTCAAAAGAAAGAGGTGAATGTGTGCATCATTAAATGCTGTACTTTATTTCTACAAACATAGATTATCATACCAGAAAGATTTATTGTAATAGTGTATCCTTCTTCCTAACACAGACCATAGGTTATTTTTATTTAAACTAGAACATGACTTTTAAAGAGAGAAGAAAAAAATCCAGCAAAACAAACCACCAAACAAACTCCCTTTTTTTTTTTTTTTTTTTAATCCTTCAAAGCACTAGAGAAAGCATTACAATCATTATTTTTCCTCTTGACACTCTCCCTAAGTAGATATTTGTTAGGCTGCACTGCTGGGTCACAGTCTGCTGGACTGTGGGCTACAGACTGGCATCTCTGGGACATTGAAAAGGCATTAACATACCCATAGATATGACTTCAAAGTAATCCAGCTGCTTAGAAGCAAATATTCATTTGTAGTGTTTTGCAAAATTCAAGGAAAACCTTTTTGTCTCTGTATTTATTGATGTTGAGCAGAAATAAAGGACAAGAGTGTAAGACTTCTTACTGAAAGAAACCTCATGGTAACCTCATCACCAGAAGATTCCACTAGAATTCCAGAATTCTTAACACTATAAACTGGAAGACGGATGGTCACTGGATTTATTGCTTATGCCAAATTTATTAATGGCACATGATTTCTCAAATAACCCATTTTGATAATACCAGAAATATTACGACTTCTGAAGATGAATAAAGCCTTTACGCTGCCCTTACCTCCATTTCTTCAGCACATTGGAGGATTCTTTGAGTAATATCAGTGTTCTTCATGGTATCTAAAATCTTTCTTCTGTGTCTCCTCAGAGCCCTGGATTCAAGTGATATCAGCCAATTTAATGAGAGTTTACTTTCACATCACTTGGTATGAAACTGTGAACCTCATTCCCCATCAGTGTTTTTTGTGTCTCTGTGAGACTATTGCATGATTCCAAGCAATAACATCAACACATTGCACACTGCATTGAATTTTTCATTCACTGAACTTCAGCCGTAAGAACATTAAAAGTAATATCACCTACCTCAGGAGTTCTACTCAGGAGTCTTTTCTTTAGTCACATCTTCTTCATTGGTGTTTCTCTGGGAGCTGAAATACACCGTAAGAATATTAAAAGTAATATCACCTACCTGGTTCTACTCAGGAGTCTTTTCTTTAGTCACATCTTCTTCATTGGTGTTTCTCTGGGAGCTGAAATACAGTTAAATAACCTGTTACATCTTCATGTCCAAATGTCTTAGACATCTTTCTCTGACAGAGTTGTACCAATTATAGCCTGCTCTGATCTTTCACCAATTTTGTTATCCTTGCTATTTTTTGCAAGGTGGATGATCGACACTAAAATTTCTATGTGAGGGGTTGTGGAAGCCTTAGCAGAAAAGGCAAAAACATCCCTCAGAAAGCCACAATCTGATCTGGTTATTGGTCGTACGATTTAAGCATGTTCATCTTCCTGAGACACGCCTGATGTGGAGTACTCTGAGTCCAGTTAAAAGGCTTCCTTCCCTTGGTGACAAAGACAAAAGGTAGGATGCTCATCTTCCCTTGCTTGCTGAGGTACAGAGGGCCTTTCCCAGTCAGTACTTCCTCTGAAAAGCTGTCATTATCAATGATTACTGTGGCTGGAGGGTGAATGACTGTGAGCAGTAGATTTTTTTCATAGCCCTGCAAGCAGGAGTTACAGCAGCCCATGCTCTGGCTTCCAGTCTGAATCCACAAATCAGCCACATCATGTTTAACACTGACATCAGCAAGTGAAAAATTCTCTTCTGTTTTACTAGCTGACTTTTACAAGTACAGCTTCAAGATGTCAAAAAACCCCAACAAAACAAAACAAAACAAAACAGGCAAACAAACAGAAAACCTGTCGCAACTTCAATGGTTTTCTTATTGCTCTGAGGAGCTTTTTATAGGAGAAATAACACCTGGTGGAAGCAAGTTCTGTCTGACCAATAATGACAGTTAATTTGAAAGACTCACTTGACAATAAAGGTCAGACATACTAGCCAGAGTTGCTGATGATCATGGGCTTTCCTGGTCTGAAGTTTGTCTCACTTCTATAGTACTAAGACTTCTCTGATATCATATTTATGAACCACAAGGTAATAATGATGTTGCTTTCTTAGTGGTAAGCTACAAGAGATCTACTCTAAAAGGTCACTCAGTGATCTAAGCCAATTCTCTGCTTATTTGTAATAAGAATCTTAAAAAAAACCCAAACAAAACAAACAAACAAACAAAACCATTTTTCTGCCTCTGCAAAGAACAAGCTGATGTCTGACAGTAAATACGGGAAGAAATATTTTAGGTCACAGACTATTACAGTACTAAAAAAAGAACCCGCCAACTGAGCGGTTGGATTAGGGTTGTATCCTAATAGCAGATTAATGTTTTGGGAGCCATATCCTAGGAAATTTGAAACCCACATGAAACTTACTTATTGACAAATACCTTTGGGAACATGTTTTTCATTTAAGAATATTGAACACAGAGTCCACTTCTATCCTATGATCTCCATAAATTTATGCTAATGTGAAATTTTATAAAATTAAAATAGAACAAAATAAAACTTTTACTTCGGTATTGTAAAGGGGTTAACAACTATGTAGTGTGTAAAAGAAAGGTGATCCATGGGCAGTGGAATGAAAAAGACAAATAAACCCTTGTAATACTTTGATCAGTGATCCATATGCATTGAGCTTCAATTACAGATAACTAATTTTATCTTAACATGTTTGAATGTATGTTTAAGTCTCGTTAGAGAGAAATTTAGTACTACTACTTTGTCATTAAACAGAAGAAAGTTAAACCTTTTCAGAAAGTCAGAAATAGTTTCAAAATCTTGAAAGATTTTATTAAAAATATTCTTGTTTTCCATTTTTTCATGTTTTTCCCTGAAGAGTTTTTTTGGAAGAAGTTATTTGAATCAAAATGGGAAACAGTTGTCAGAACTCCAGTTTTGGCAAACAAATTAAGCCTATTAACTAGTCTGATAAAAATAGATTTGGGGCAGTATGCTGTATGTTATAATTATAGATATGTTTAGAAATATATGAAATTAAAAGAAAATATTTTTTCAATCAGTACATTTTACATCATACAACAGAGCAACATTTTCAGTTGAAACTTTGACCATGTTTCAGATAGCACAATTATTACAGTTTTAATATGGATGTTTAATCATTAACATACTTTTCTGAAATAATAAAAGAATATGAACCCAGAACCATTTAAACTTTAACAGCTTCTAAATCTCATCTTTCAAAGAACTGTTGGCTTTCTTGACTTCCAGCTGACAGAAAGGAAGTGGGTAAAGTAAACTTCCTCAAATAGTGATTGGCGTTTATTTAAATCAGAATGCCAAAGCAGCCACAGTGAATTTCCTTACACAATTTCAGAAAGACTTAGAACTACTCAAGTAGGGATTTAAGCATATCTCCAGGAAAGGAAGTTATTATTTCTAGAACAACAGAAATTAATTTTCAAGTTTAAACAAAATTCTCAGAAACTGAATTTTTACATAGTTGGTATAGAATGGATATTGCTATACTTGATTTATTTGAAACTGTGGCAAAGATGAAGTTAAATGGAGTAACATAATGCTCAGGAAAAGAGAGTTAAGTTACAATTTCATATAGCTCATTAACAACAGTTGAAGAAAGGATGTGTAGTAGTCACTATTTGTGTAACCTATTAAAATGTCCTAACTTCATTATTTACCTGAACCTTTGACTACTTGGATTATAGGGGCTCTCTTAGGCACAGAGCCTAGTATAGAGATGTCCTAACTGTTAACTTGTGTTGTAACAGCAGAAATATTAACTAATAAAAAAATAGGTTTAAAACTGTTCTGCATTTGACAAGCAGAATTAATACAATATAAATTGTTGTGCTACTTTAAGTCTATCCATAGACTACTTATATCCTATTCCTGCCAAGCAAGATAACTCAATACTCCACCATTCCATATGCTATTTGGATTTGCTGGTTCATTTACTTGCAGCTCTTGTGTACAATGATGTTTCTGAAAACTGTAAGAATGTAAATGATGTCTGCTCAAATTTCAATAAAATCATTCCTCAACATTAAAGTCTTTTAGTAGTAAAGACTGAAGTATATTATCTATATGCTTTAATCAAACTGAATTTGAAAGTATTCAGTTTTTATTCAATGCTGACCTTTGGGACAACACATAAGTGGTTTCAGGCTTGTTCTTGCTCAACAGGAATGATTTGTGGATTGTAGGATACCATGAGGCAGAATAGGGCAGTGTGCATATGCTTATGAATCATTTTGGACTTAACACCTCTCCGTGGATGTTTTTCACTGCAGGGAAGTACAACTGATGACTTTTGTAGTCTGACAATTAGTGAAAAGACAGAATGCAGTCATCAAGGCAAGAATCCATATGATTAATTTTTACTAGATTGCATTTAGTTTTGTCCATTAAAAGCTTAATAAGATTATTTTTTTGCCACTATTTTATGATCGGCAGTATTTATGCACTTACACAAACCACTTCTACTTCTTCAGTGACTAAGAGAGTGAGATTTTTATTTGATCTTCATCAAGAAAATGGTATGACACATTTTTTGAAGATACTGCTAAAGTATTAGATCAGCAGCAGACTTCGAGGTGTGACTTAACATCAGAAGCTGGTTATGAAGTTGTGAAAAAAAGATGCTAGAACGTATATGTATATTCCCTGCCTATTAATGTAACATGTAGTCAACTTTAAAACATTCCTTTAATGCCCTTCTTTTTCTCAGCAAAGGTACAAAAAATCCTACGTTGTAAAACAAGAATACTGCAACAGAAGCACACACTCTTAAATTCAGTATTTGGGTTAAAAGTGATAATGCATATGGAAAGGTCCAAAATTTTATCTTCTACCAACCCCCTGAGATCTCTATAACTTAGACTCAATACAGGATCTGTTGTATTGACTGTGATTCACTAGCCACAGATTACCATGTTTCTACCCTTGTTCATCTTTCATTATCAAAACACCCTCACCCTGGCTATGTTTCAGAAAGCAAATGAATGGAAGGAAGAACGCACAAGCCATTGAGTTATAAAATCCAGTGCTTTGGAGCAAATACACATTTCCAAGGTTTGATAGTAGTCATGAATTAGCTCCTGCATAATCTTTCAGCAGTCTGTGTTCTTGCTCAATAGAATATTTTGTTCAAAGGTGGGGTTTTTTGAGTAATATGATAATGAGTTAAATCTACTGTAAATTAATCTACCCAGGTAAACTATAGTCAAAGATTAAGTCTTCCTTCTTCAACTCCAGCTTCACAGGCTGTTATGATTTCTCTTCTTTTCTTTGGACAATTCTCTTTCCCAATTTTTTTTTAATAGAAAGTTCAGGCTTTTTGCTCACTGGAGTACAGAGTCTGCCATCTTCATGGGCTCATACCTCATTCATTCCTCCATGCAAGTCCTAAAGACTTAATGCTATATCTTAAAGATGCGATTTACTGTGATTTTTTCAGAGATCATTACATATTTCACTATTAAATTCAATGTGGAGCCTATATGATCTCAATGTTGTCCCCACAGAGATGCAAATGCACCAGTATTATTAAAATATGATTAGTGATGGCTAGTCAGATGGTAGTTAATGATGGTTAATTGTTTTTTAAGTGTACAGATCGAGTCCAAGTTGATTTGATTTTGCCTTCCTACCAGCTGTTGACTACAGAAATTCTTCCTAGATTGAGGATGTCTGTCACTAAAGGTGCCTCATAACCTTGAGAATTACCTGGTTCTCGGGCTGATTGTGTACTTTCCCATATGGTAACACTGAGAGGTCTTCTCTAAATTTTTGATACATTCTTCATGTACGTTTGGTCACAATGAAAACTGAATTTACAATATTTGTGCTTTCCTTTATGAGACAATCCTTCCACCTCCTGGGTTTACTTTACAGGTCATGATGGTCCTTTGCATTGGCAGCAGTATGAGCTAAACAAACACTGCTTCCTTGTATCTCTTCTGAGTGGGAATTTCTACAGTGTAGTTGGCTATTTTCCTTCTGCATCGATAGCATCCATATGCTGATTTTTTTCTGCTCTATTTAATATTTTCTTTATTCTGGGATCTTTTCCAATTTAGCTGTGTAAGAGGTTGCCTTCTTTAGTCTGTTGCTGTGGCTAACACACTGTTAAAAAACACAGAAGAACAGTGTGGACCTTGAAGAAAAGAAGTCTGAGGAATAAGAAATGTAACATAGAAAACGCGGAAAAATGAACACATACTGCTGCACATGACAAATCAACAGAAAGGAAAACTGCTTAGTCAGAATCAATCAGCAACGGGAGATATAAAATAATTGCACAGAAGGCTCAGACACACGTTCAAATCACCACTGCTCAACAAGTTTCTGAGCATGCATTGAACCAGTGTAATTGTCCGTGTTCTTAGCCTATAGCAACAAAACATCAAGTAACTTTACTTAAGCTATTTTCATTGCAAGTTTGATCAAATTGCATTATTTTGCTTTTGTTGTGTGCTTGCACATTAAACAGGGATTAAAACTGTCACAATTTTGCCTGTTAATCTATGGGAACATATTTTGTTTTCTGATATGTTAAGTAGGGACTTGTTTTTATTAACTGTAGTGGACTTCTTTAATATTTATTTCTTCAAACATCCACCAGCTGCATATGAATCTGAATGGCACAGCACAAACATTATAAAACCTGTCAGCGAGTGGCAATAGGAGCTTTTGTGCTGTCCCAACAAACACTAGACTTCTGTATGTGAATGTTGTGGTGACCCTGTGCTGGTAGAAAATGATATTATAATCCCCATTTCCAAATAGAAAAAGAAGGTAAGATCTTATGATTTGTTCACATTTACACAGGGAGGCTATGCATGGCTCGTCAATGAATCAAGAACTTGTGATTCAATCCAGACCAATCTTCTTTTGGAGGTCGCCATGTGTTTAATTCTGGTTTTGTTACATATTAATAACCTGATAACACAAAATGTGTTTGACACTGAAAGACTCAGAAAATTGGAAGAGATAAAAATGAATAAACTGAAAAAGAAAGAAAAACATTATGATGGACTCTTTAAAGAGTAAGGCAGGGCTTTTAAAACTGAGACCTAAAATATGAGTGTTAAAACAGACCTCTTGTAAAACGCACAACTGTATTACTTCAGCTAATTACAGTCACATTAGGCTTTTCCTGAAAAATGATAGTTCTTTGCATGTATTTATCTGATTTCTGTACTAGAAGTTGGAGGAATACAATATCTTAGTAAGTCACATTAATGACATATACATCAATAGTCACACAGACATCACTAAGGAGAGGACACCTTCTAGTGGAAATCAGGGAGCTTCATCAAATTCATCACAAACTAAAACATGACTCAATCTCACTGAAAGCATGTAAAATGTGCTTTGGAATCATGGAGGGGAAAAATACCAGTCACGTTATTTACTCCTTACTCTTACGAACATAAGATATTATTTTTGCCCACCTTGTATTTTTTTTAACAGTTTCTGTTCATTATTATAACTTCTTTCATTTTATGTGGGTAAAACCCAGGCAGAATCATGGTTGATAAAAAACCAAAAAAACCCACAAACAAGTACATTAAGACACTGGAACCAAATTTTAGCTGAATCTAATAACAAATCAGACTATTCCCTTGAACTGGAGTTGTGTCTGAACTACAATTTTGATCTTTTTTTTTCTTTTTTTTTTGTGCTTGAACCAGAATAAAGTTGAAACAACTCAACTATATTATCTCTTCTTCCTGCTCCACCTACATTTCTCCATTCTCCTTTTCCAACTGCTTACGAATACAAAATACAGTAGCATACCTTCATTAAAACTTCAAGTAGCACTTCCACAATTAAGATATACTTAATCTAGAAATATGGAGAGCTGTAGTTGAAACAGGACAATAAAGCAGAGAAATTGTGGAATGTTACACTGAAGTTACATTGCCAGGGAGGCAATATACCAGCTCTAGCAATTTGCATGGTAAGCTAAAATTTTGAGCTGGAATCTCTAGCAGGTGATAGATCTCCAGAAGAAACCTCTACACAGATCACAAAATTGGCTAATTGGCATGTGTGGTAAAGCTGAAGTGTCTAGGATGTGATGGACTTATGATACAGATCAGTTCCACATATGTAGTAGATTTGACATGGTTTAAGTTTGACAAAGTTTAACAATTGCCATATTAGTCAATGTTAATAAGTGTAAACGGGGCATAGTCAGGCTGACAACCAATTCAGTATGTAGGACACACCAAAAATACTTTTTTATCATATTAAAAATGGAATATTATCTTCCAGATCAATCTAATCCAAAACAAGTTTTTAATTTTTTTTTTAATATATTTTCTAAGACAAGAAAAAACAAGAAGACTGTTTTCCTCCTCCATGGAGAATTTATTTGATAGAAATGTTTGGGATTGGGTTGATCTTCAAAATGTGATTGAAAATTTCCAGTTTGTTTTCCTTGAACTTCAAGAAGCAAATATGTATAACTGCAGTCAAACAATAGTCTCCTCTATATTATAAAAATTGGTATAGAATTCACCTATTTACATTAACCTTCACAAAGCAAAATTTGCTTCATATTGGTATTTACATAATAATGGTCTGTATGTAATATTAATTTTCAGAATTGCTAAATTTTAACAGAAAGAAGAAAAAATAACTGTTAGAAAACCAACAAAAAATATTAAATTTATTCTATTCTATTCTATTCTATTCTATGAATGATCCCTTCCTTACCAGAGCAAGCTTAATATATTAAAA